>NC_057807.1:224044260-224153963 GCF_018294505.1 Triticum aestivum | reverse complement strand
AATTATGTATATGTGTCTCCACGTTACACAACACAAAGCCCCATGTACATGTCTCTCTCTATCCTCCACACACATAGACACAAAGAATCTATTATCATTGCCTCAGTCTCTAACATATCGCACACGCACTCTCTCTCTCTCTCTCTCTCTCTCTCTCTCTCTCGCAAACACGCTCAACAAGGGTTTCCCCGCGAATAACTTACCGTCTACTCATCAACAGTCGTGGCAGTACGGCGAACACGAAACGTGAAAAAGAATAAATCTACACGTGCTTAGACCACCTAGTATGACTACTAGGACTAGAGCAAGCCAAAAAGTGCGCCGCCGTCACCCCCTCCTTGTCGGCGACGGGAAAATCTTTGTTTTACACAGTCGAGAAGTCATTGTGCTAAGGCCCCACATGCCGAGGCGTTGAATAGAATTAGATGCTAGTTTACGGAAGCAAGTATCAATAATATGTTTGTATCTCCATACTTATATTTCTTCTTTTATAAAAAACCGAGTTGGTGATGATGGTACGTGTGCCATCTTGCAATATAGACCGTCTGATCTATATCTGACGGATGGAAATTAAACTAAAAGATACCCGCACCCCTCTCCACGTTTGCAGACAAGGCCTTCCCTCATTCATCCTTATCTCGAACAAACCTCATTGTTGAGCAATTAAGAAAGGAAGCCTCTGGAACAAACTGGCCTAGTGGTCGCTGTCGGCATCGTCAATCCCCATGCCTCCGCTCAGTCCGACCACCAACCACCACCACACCCAACTCCTCTTCACCTTATCTCATATTTCTCGAGATATCATTAGTTTTTACACATGGGATTACTCCTGCAAGGGTCAATCACAACAAGTGTTTTTATAAAAAAATGCATCTTGATGTTCCGTTAATGCACGGATCTTGCTAGTACTCCTACACAAGACTAAGTTGGTGATGCTGGTGTGTCTGCCATCCATTGTTTCTGACCATTATATCTACATCTAACGATTGTGAGGTAAGTTGTTGCCTTTTCTCACCAACATCCCACTTGTCTACCAATTTGCAGAAAAACCCATAATTAGTATCTTAAAACCAACCACATCCCTCCCTGACCTCACCAAAACAGCCCAAGGAATATATTATAATTGAAACATAATATACATATGTATATCAAAATTAGGGTGTTTTGTACCAAGTTTGTGAATAAGTATTATTCTAATTATGATTCGTTGCAACGGACATGAACATTGCTAGTATTTCCAACCATGTATTTTTTTCTAGTATTCCATAGTTTCGAGTTTTCCATCAAGATATTAGTCACTCATGGTTGATATTTACTTTCAATCATGTACACATATGCACTATGTAACTAGCCTTGCTTATTGGCTTCCAAAGCTTAACTTTCACTCCTATTTACAATATGTAGAGTATTTAACAAAAAACTACCACTTTCAACCAGCCCTAGGAAGAATCTATTGTACAAAAAATAGCAAAAACATACCCAAAATTTCTTAATCCACGCCAAAAACTACTACTACCTCCGTTTCAGTTTACAAGTCTTGCACGTATACCTAGGTTGTCAATTTTATCACCCTAATATAAACTATATAGCACAAAAATTATAGCTTTTGAAAGTAGAAACTCCATAGTTTATGTTGGTATATTTTTTGTAATATATGACTTGTATTAGGTTGGTCAAATTGACGACCTAGGGGTACGCGCACGCCGTGTAAACTGAGAGAGAGGTAGTACCTAGTACTCCTACCGATTAGGTTCGTTTAAACCCATTAATGACTGGGTTGTCCCACACGTCCGTGCTGACGAGGCAGCTTAAACCAACACATTTTGTTTGACCGTTGACACGAGGGACCCACATCTGACCTTCTATCCTGTTATTCCCCCACAAATCATTATTTTTCCTGAACATTACTTCAAACAGTACTGATGCGTGTTCGTCGGTGGCGCCGGTGATGAGAGAGTTGGCCGCCGCTCCGCCGGACGGGCCGGACGCCGCACTGGCCTCCGCACGGGTTGGCAGGCTGGCCCGAGCGTGACTCACGAGCGAGCAAGCCGCCGCGCTGGCCTTCGCTCGAGCCAGATGGCTGGCCTGAGCGCGGCGCGCGCGAGCAAGCCGCCGCGCTGCCGTGCCAATCTAGCTAGCAAACCTTGCAGACAAGCAGCTGGACGGAGCTATCTTGGCTAGCTAGCGGCCACGAGCGCCAGATGGAGCTGGCATCCGGGCTGCCGGAACATGGGCTCCGCACCGCCGGCGGTTTTGACCTCGCCTTCTACCGGCGGCGGTAGCTGCGTCCCATGGCCGAGGATGACTAGGTGGACGGGCCGGAGGTAGGAGGTCACTCGAGGATTTTGGTTGGTAAGAGCATGTACAATGGTCGATAAGGTAGTCTTAAATTAAGTCTGCCACGTATGCAAGTGGTAGTAGTTTCTTGGCATTTTAGTGGTTTCTTGCACTATTAGGGGTTTCTTGTAAGGAACAATGTACGTACTACTAGCGACAAAAGGCTATTCTAGGTTGTGTTGTACTCCAACGAGTACTACTAGTGGTCGTGGGAGTGTATACCTCGTTTTGTGGGTTCGATCGCGGCCGAACACATGGCGGCCTTTTAAAAAAATAGTACTACTACACTTCGCTGTGAGCCAATATTTTACACGGATAGTTTGAGTTTTGAAGTCAAGCGGACATGCGGCCCCACAATCTGGGTGCACTGGACAGCCTAGCCACGTGAACGGGTTTTCCTTCCCAGCATCCCGTGGCTTGCGTGCTCACCCTAGCCGCACCTCGCTTGCAGCTTCCTCATCAGCTAGTAGGAGCATATTTAAACTAGCGCCTCCCAATTAAGCCCGAGGAGCCGGAAAAGCCTGGCGGGGCATTGGGAACTGTGCAATATGGCTTTGTACTCTATGTAAAGTGTTGTACTACTAGTACTCTATAGCTTGTGGTGTTGCATGCATGGAATTCACTCCATTACCGGCTCTACTATAAAAGAAATTCCTCTTGACGTGTTTTTTTTTGAAACGGAGGCAAAAGCTTTGCTTCATCTCATTCATAAAGAAGGAACTACTAACAAAGTTCGACGAGATCCATTACACCTCCACAAATGGAAGCGAAAAGCCTAGTCTCGATGTATCAAATAACTCAAATGTTCTGCCCCCGCAGACCACAGTAACCGTCGCTGATAAACAGGCTGCTAGTGTGTGCGTGAGAGGAGCGGCTGAGTAGGCCAGCTACTCCTACATGAGAGGAGCAGCTGAATATAGCATCGAGAGTACCCATTAGGCCACTACGCAGGTGTACTTCCCCTGCATTGATAGTACAGCGATGGTTTTAGAGAACAGTAGTACCCTCCACTTCCAACTATAGCTCCTTGGCCCTGAGATTTAAGAGTTCAAAACTGGTGCACTATACTAGACTAGAAGTACAGTACATCGCACTAATACTCATAGTTGAGGAAAGTAGTACTAGTACTGCTATAGTATGAGTACGTACTCCTCCGTCACATAATGTAAGACGTTTTTTGATACTAGTTGGCGTGTACAAAAAATGGCAAAAACATACCCAAAATTTCTTAATCCACGCCAAAAACTACTACCTAGTGCCAAAAATTTCTTACTAGTGCTATTATTTACAGTATAATGCAATCCCATAACATTCCATAATGCTAGTACTAGTATTAAATAATAGCCTCACCCCTTAACTGAGGAACGATCTACAGTTGGAAGGGACGAGGCCATGCGGTTACTACGCTCTTATCTCCTCCTCGCCAGTTCCCCTCCCCCCGAAGAGAAGACAGTTCGTCGCTGCTCCCATGGATTCGCCAGGCGGTTCTCCTCCTAGTCGGGGCTGGGAGACCTTGGACGACGATCCTCTGGGAGGAATTGCACGCCTCTCCGACGTCCTCACCGCCGCAAGACTCGGTGCTTCCTGCACCAACTTTTTCAAGACGCTGCTTAAACAGGTTTGGGAAAAGGCCACGCTTGTTGGTCCTCCATGCGTCCTCGAGGAGAAGGTTCTTCTATGGGACAAACCTTCAAACAGTCCACCGCTCCCTGGCCATGGTTGCACATTGACTCCGATAGAGTTGCCGACGTTGAGAGGTAGTCGGATTTTGTCCGATGAGCAGGTCAGTAATGGAGTTTGATCATGTAGTACTTAGTTATTCCATTTGCATCCCGTAATTTCTCCGCTGCCCACCGTCTTATATATAGGTCTGGGTCGGTGCCAACAAAGATTGGCTTGCATACCTCTGGCCGGATACCACCATCATTTTCCACAACATCCACAGCAGTGTGGCCGTTCCGGTAGACCCCTTCTCCACCATTGGGATCGGCCTTCCGGACTGGCTGGGCTTGAATACGTATGATGATGCCTACATGAGATTGAAGAAGATAGCAATTGCGGACCCGCCGACAAAGCGACGCAGCTACGATGATTACTATCTCATCGCGGTGTTCGACATAAGGATTGCCATCAATGCAAGACGCAGTAATGGCAGAGGCTGGCGCATGTTGGCGGCGGCAGATTTGTACCCCTACACATTCGAAGACGCCGTGCGCCATCTAGGCCGCATCTTCGCGGTGACAAGCTAGGGGACTTGTTTCATCTGGTTGCCATCCTACGGTACGGGAGATTACAAACGGAATGCACAAACCATCATTTGCATCCCTAACGGTACTCCATTATTTTGCAGGGACCAGTCATCCCCCGATCAAAATAAGATCGCCGATCCTGGATGTGCATTTGCATCCGCGATTCGGTCTAACCTGGAACCTTGTAGCTGACTTTGGCATATTGGGATCAACTATCTTAGCAGTCGTTACGCATGGTACCACTAATGTGCAACATAGTCACACAATCTACCACGATCGGACCGTCACCATCTACCCAGGTATTCCATTTTTTAACCCTCTCGCCTTCTCTTTCATTGTTGTACTAGTAGTATACTTAGTACTACTAGTAGGAGTACTTTTTACCTTGGAGGACGCGTATAGCTAGCTGGGCCCTTGAAGACTTGAACCCACTAGCTGCCACCATTTTTGTTTTTCCATGTCTTACTATCTCATCCATGTAGCCAAGAGTGGCTATATATAATAAGCCGGTTATTTTACTTCCTCTATACCGGAGTAGTACTATTTGCTGCACAGTATTACTGACCGCCATATTTGAGCACAACATTATCATGCATGGACCTTGACTATGTACGTCACCATGTGTCCAGATCTGGGATGTCGCGTGTACCAGATGAACGGCGCCGAGTTCGACCCCCGTGATGCTACGTGGGTGCCGAGGAACACTCTTGGAGAGTACTCGCTTTTCATCGGGGACAGCTACCCCATTGTGAAGCGGATGCCACCTTCCGTGCACGACACGGAAGGCCTGCCGTTCATGAAGCATGGTTGTGTCTTCATTGCGCACCGCCGGATGAACGACATGCTGGGACACACTATCCCTGATTTATGCCGCTTCAGCTTGGATGAGTCTCCATCGTGTGGAACCGGACTAGAAAGCTGCGACAATAATTCCCGTTGCCCACCGCTATGGATCGTGCCATCCATGAAGAACACCTGGGACTGGAACCTGGAGGAGGACATGCATGTAGCCCATCTATAACGTGTAAGTGGAGTACGGTAATTGTGAACGGTAGCGCTGTGAATATATGTAGACTAGTCGTGCACAAATTTATCACATGAATTGGAGATGAACTTGTGTGGCATACTAGCATTTGTCCTTTAGAATTTATTATTAGTAAATGTGTTATGTGTACGTGCAACTTGTGTGGTTGTTGCACGGGCTCCAAGATGCTCTTTGAGAAAAAAGGTGGCACAACTTCGGATATACGTGATGTGGCGGCATCATACAGTAGCATCGTTTGCTATAGTTGTAGTACACTCCTACTAGGACGACAACTCCTATAAAACCTTGCGCTTGGCTCTTTGCCTCTTCGGGAGGTTCAACAGTTCGTACTTGTGTGAACCTTGCACTTGCCTCTTCGCCTCTTCGGAAGGTCCAACAATGATGATACTACAGTACAATATGCGTCTGGCAGTCTGACACTGATTAAACTGCTGCACGTCCACCGCGAGGGCGAGGGCGAGCGCGAGGGAGAGGAAGAGGGAGAGGGCGCTGTAGTCAAAACCCTCTCCTCGTCCTGCGTACCACCGCGCGCGTGGGCGAGGGAGAGGCGTAGTAAGCAAGCTTCTCCTCGTTCGGCGAGTTGACGGGACACATCAAAGCAGTACTAGTACTAGTAGTAGTCCATACTACGTCCTTTCCGATTAATATGGCTTAATTTGAAACGAGAAAAATACACTGTGGGTCAACGTATGTAACAATATGCTCTTTACGATCACTATATATAGTTTTGTGTCGATTATACGATCACTAGATCATCGTAGAGCACCGTATTGCACCCTACTGACCGGCCACATAGTCGACATGGCACTTTGTTGACTGGTTAAATTGTCACCTGGTTTCTGGGTCCCACCTGTTAGTTGGCGGAGCAAAGAAATCAGTTAAACAAAACTTTACGCAGGCGCCACACGAGTCCAACCCTTGCGCCTGAACCGCCCTGGCTGTGTATGTGAGTGCATGCACGTGTCCTCCCTCGGCCTTCCAACAAAGAGTGTACATCGGCTATAAAACAAAGTGTGTAGTAGTACATGATGTACATCTACACTTCCAATGCATTTAGCCTTTAATCTAAATCGATATTGATTGACTAATGCACCAACTTGTGCTGTAGGTATAGGCTACATGTCTATCTTAATTAAAGTATGCAACGGCCTTCATTTAATCTTCTTATCTCAATGGTCGCATGCACACATAAGTCTGCTACTTTTGGGCGTTAATTATACCCTGGTCAATGTGTAAATCTCTAAATGTACAGTCTTTCACGGACGTAGGGAGTAGGTTGAGCACTTGAGCGTGAGCGTGTGTGTTGCGTCGTGTGTTGTGTGCCACATGGGTGCGTGAGTGTTGCGTGTGTCCATGTGGAGTACGTGTGAGTGTTGCATGTTGCATGCATGCATGCATGGGGCTTACTCCCTCCCATTGACATGTTCATATTTCAAACTTCCTCTGTTCCCTCCATATGGTGATACTCCCTCTGTTCCTAAATACTCCAGTACGGAGTAAAAGCCTCCCTCTGTTCCCAAATATGGAGTATTTATCTTTCTACAGATTTCAACAAGTGACTAGGTACGGAGCAAAATGAGTGAAGTGAGCGTAGAGGCATAGGGATACTGTAGAAAGGAAATCCTCGCGATCCATCATTCCCCATCTCGGTCAGAGAGAACTATTCAACTAGTCTTCGCAGTGAAGTGACAATACATGCTGCAGCAGATGGGACACGTAATTAATAAGCTGAACCAGCGTGTTGGTGTTACTAAATCATCCTTACCCAGTACTGCCATCATGTTTGCCAGTAGAGCACGCTTCCGCAAATACTCCTACACACCTATGGGCCCTCTTGTGGTAGACCCACATGTCATCGGTGTAACTATTTACACTCCGGAGGACGGTGCCTATATCCTGGTAGTAGTACTAGTAGAATTGAGATTTAATGCACTTTCTTCCCCGTCTTCCACTCTTCTTCCTCCTCTCTTCTTCTTCCTCCTCTCTTCCCCATCGTCGGCTGCACACCATTTACCCCCGCTCAGTGCTCGCCCGCCCGTGCCATCTTCCTTGGTAGCTCGCGCGTACCATATCCCCCCGCTCACTACTCGGCCACACGAGGAGAAGCTTCTTCGCTTGCCCGCTCGAATCCACTTCCCCGTTGGCTTGCAGGCACCGGAAACCCCAATGGCAGAACCAACTGACACGCAAAGCCGTGATTGGAATTCCCTCCCCGATGTTCTCTTGGAGCAGATCTGTAGTCGTATGGACCTACTCAGCACCGTCCGTCTGGCCGCATGCTCGGTGTCTTTGTACCGTCTACTCGTCTGCAACCGGCCGGCTCTTTTCAAGACACCCTGCTTGCTGATGCCCGATCCTCGCAGGTGGCCCAGACACCGACTTGACGATCCTACGGAGGTTGCCGTGGTGCCCCTCGACATGCTACCACTACCCGTCCACCTGTCCTTCATGCACGGCCACTACTGGGTGGGCATGAAGGCCAACTGGATCGTCCTCATCCACCACACCGGTAGTCCGTGGCATCTCGTGGATATCTACACCCAGCGAGAGATCACCCTTCCATCGTTGGATACCGCCGACATCGAGCCTCGCGGCCCGCCGGACACTCCTGCCTACTACGCGCGAGACGCGTCAAGCTTTTGGCTCGACCTCTGTTTGCAGAAAGTTGTAATCTGTGAAGTGCCCACACCATCAAAAGACTACATGATTACAAGCTCATTGCCTTGTTCAACATGGGATTAGTCTATCTGGAATCCGGTCGCCATACATGGTTATGGCTCATCATCAATCCTGTTGAGGCAACATTTCTGTCTGATGCTATAGTGCACAATGGCATCGTTTATGCGGTCGACGCACAGATTGGCTGCATATACTGGTGGAATCTATCGTCGTGTAATTGTTCTATCTCATCTCATCTTTACCTTATGAATACGACTGCCTATTCATTTGTTACAAATTTAGAATGCATAGCATGTCTATAACCACATCATTGCTATATGTTCCTCTCATTTCCTAGA
Organism: Triticum aestivum; assembly: GCF_018294505.1. Classification (NCBI taxonomy): domain Eukaryota; kingdom Viridiplantae; phylum Streptophyta; class Magnoliopsida; order Poales; family Poaceae; genus Triticum; species Triticum aestivum. Next base: position 224,145,315 of record NC_057807.1, on the reverse strand, counting down.
TTTTTATGACCACACATGTTATTGTTAGAGTTGATATGAGAACAATTGGCATCTAATGATTGTTAGAATACATATTATGAGCATAACATCATGATTGCTATATGTTACTCTCGTTTACTAGATTTTTATAACAACGCATGTTATTGCTTAGAGTTGATATGAGAATAGTAGTAGTAAGTGCTATGGTAGAATATGAGTAGGCGCTGTCATAGCTGTTTTCCTCTCATTGTTACATGATGTTTGAACCATGACATGTTGCTAGAATGTGAAAGCCATTGGCTTATTTTTTTTAACTTGGGGTATGATTATGACCACGGCATTGCAATTCTCTGTCTATGATATGTGTCACTGTTATAATAATCTTAATTCCACACATACTCTGAACATGATTGTTTATTTTTGTCCTTTTGGTCTCCAATTTGAATTGTTGCAGCAGACGCAAATGCGCTGGCCTTCATGATTCCCGGACCTGGAATCATACCAGCCGATGGGTGCTGGTTTATCGCTCGTTCAACTGACGACGGCCATTTGATGCTCATTTGCACATACCAAATTGACCAAATCATTACATCAAACCACATGCAGTACAATGCATGGGGCGTTCGTGACATTGATGGCTATGGCTGCTTCGTGTTCGAGAAAGATCCCAGCTCCGTTGGGCCAGGCGTATTCAACTGGAGGTGGGTTTACAGCCTCGGCAACCACTCCTTGTTCCTCGAGCTCAATTATCCAATCATCCAACCAATCATCGATCATATCACCGGCGATGATTACTGTGCTATGCAACTTCCATTCGCGAGGGGGGCTATGTTTACACATCATACCATGGGTTTCATGAATCACCATATCCAGAGATTCATCGACATAGCTTGTTGCCAGGTAATCTTCAGTGTGTGAAAGGCATCAAGCTTCAATGCGATGGATGGCTTTTGCAAACCCGACATGCGGTGATGTGGTTCATGCCAACAGCAAATATGCACAACTTGATTCGTGCTGATATCTAGACTGAGCCATGTATTATGCTGCTGTAGCACGACCCTCTTTTGTTGGATATTAAGTACTGTTGTTAGTTTGAAGCACTCCTCTGGTTTGAAGGATAGATACCTTCCTGGGATCAAGTGCATCCTAACTCACCTACACAGGATGTACTAATAATGATGATGGAGATGTTGTGCAGAAGCCATATATATATATATATATATATATATATATATATATATATATATCAGTTAGGCTTCAAGTGCGTACTTGTTAGTTAAACCTATGTATAAATTGTGACACTAAATACGACTAGTAAGTAGTATAGTAGCAGTACTAGTATACGTCGTTCAAATTATTCATCATGCCCACACATTGAATTGACATGACAACACGCTGCGCGTGAGGTGACACAAGAATCCCAGCGGCGTGTTTGGGTATTCCGGACTTCAGATTTGGAGTACCACTTATCTGTCGAAATCTTTTTTTCAAAACGGAGGCAAAATATTTGCCTCATCCATTAAATAAGAGGAGAATGGAGTTTAGAGTTTTTACAAGCGCCCTTGCAAAACGGCATGGCAATTACTCTCGTACAACTGTCGAAGAAGCGCGAGTTTTTACTCTGTCGAAATCTTTCATCATTCACTTAAAACAGTGGATTGGTCATACATTGAGTACCATATAACTGGAATTACCGATGCAAGTCTAAGAAGGATTGGCCGGTGCTGCCAGCTGGCGTCAAGTTTGATCCCACGGATCAGGAGCTGATCGAGCACCTTGAGGCCAAAGTGAGTGTTGACAGCGTGAGATTTCAGTCTCTCATCGATTTGTTCATACCAACCATCGACAGCGAGCACGGCATATGCTACACCCAACCTGAGAAACTTCCAGGTAAGACACCGATCGGCCGTCTACTTGCACAAACATATTCCTTTGTTTATAGCTCTATTTTTCTTTTTAGACGCAGACCTGGTGAAACAATTACAATTTGACAGTTAATAAAAAGTGAAACAAGTGACTGCAACATGCCAAAGATGTTATGAAAATGCCAACTAGGTACACTAAAACCTGTATTCCACAATACTGCAGGTATCACACTGAGTGGCCTAAGGAAGCATTTCTTCCAGTGCAATTCCAGGGCGTTCAAAAGGGGCACGTGGACGCGTCGCAAGATACAGTCGGAGTGCAGCACGCACGCGATGTGGCACAAGACCGGCAATACCTTGCCTGTGATGGTCAACGGCCGGCAGACGGGCAACAAAAAAGGTTCTGGTGCTGCACACCAACAAGAACTTCGACCAGCAGAGGACCAACTGGGTGATGCACCAGTACCACATCGGGGACCTGGAGCAAGAGAAGGAGCGGGAGCTGGTCCTCTGCAAGATTTTCTACGAGACGAACACTAGGGCCAGGAGTAGTTTGGTATTGGTAGTTGTACTACCTTGTCGTCCGCAAGTTGGTATTGTTGTTAACGATCTTTTGGTATGAACTTGCATTTGCTTCCAACCATCATGCCGAGGGTCGACGTGGATATAAAGCCGAATCATTTGTTTCGAAACGAATTCTGAGGCACCTGATTTTTATTTGATGGGTAGCATAAGCACCCGCCGTTCGAATTCCCAGTTCTGCAGTTTTTTGAAACAAGTGCATGCACTTATTATCATGATAAAAAACAATATCCGTGCTGCATCCCGGTTATCAGTCTGCACTTGCAGCATTCTCTCATTTATTGAGCACGTATATTGTTTTTTCAGGTCGAGCAAGTTTCAACTGGGCTGTAGACAGACCAGGGTTGGTTTTGTTTTTAACAGGCCCAGCCCATGACGACAACGGGGCACAAAGATCCAGCAGGTATCTACTGGTCTCTGGCCCGCCAGCGTTAGTTATATTTTGTCTTACAACATGCACAGGCAGTTTTGTTAGTGAATCAAACACATAGCCCAGTTCTATTTTCCTCTTGAAACGCATGTCCTACATCCTTTTCTAATCTCTACCTATAGTTTTACTAGTTCATATACATGTATCATTATATTGAAAACACATAAAATTCCCTTTTCATATTTACATCCTTATTTTTGTTGTCTTTTCCCACCCAGCGCTGATTTTTTTACCACTGGTTTTCCCTTAAACCAACTCAATTGTCCCACGTCTTATTTGCTTACAAAAACAAAACGATATTTTTGGCAAATCAATAAGTTCTTAAAAAATGTTTATCATTTCAGGATTACAACAGTTTGGACTCCACCGAAATATGCAAAATAAGGTTGAACTTTTTGACCGTGGTCCTGGGCAGAAAATGGGCTGTAATAAATTACTTAAGAATTAGCAAATGGGCTGCAAATTATAAAAAATAGCAAATGGGCTGCAAATTGTAAAAAATAGCAAATGGGCTTTATGTTGTCTGCCACAGATTTGGAGGCTGACTTGTGGGCCTACTAAGTTCATGCGTACACAAGGTTTCTTAAAAAAGAAACTTAGTCAACAATCGACTCTACCAGCGTCAGACCGTTAGATGTCAATCTAACGGCAATCGTGCTTCTTCAGTCTCTGATCTTCCTGCCCCAGCCACCCAAACCAGCGCCCTCGGAACCGCCTGCTCCCGCCTCCCATGGCCGACAGTGCTGTCGGGCAGGCCTCACGGCCCCATCATACTCGCATTCCTGGCCTGTCTATCCCTCTACTCACCAACACCTCCTGTTATTTTCCGGCGACGGCAGCCGAACCAGTCAACCCTCGTACTCTCCACCGCGTGGGCAGCCACTGCCGTGTCTTCACCGGCTCCCTGTCGCTCCCTTCGTAGGCCTCGCCGTCATCCACCGCCCTGGTGCTCTCAGTGCGGCGTGGTCAACAATGTCCATCCCACGGCCGTAGTGCTTCTTCAACCTCCGGTCTTCTTGCCCCAGCCACCCAAAGCAGCGCCGGTCGTGCCGCATGCTCCTGCCTCCTGTGGCCGCTGTGCTGCCGCGGAGGCCTCGTCGTCCCCATACTACTCCCACCGCTGGCCAGGCCATCCTTCCACTCACCCACTCCCCCTGTTATTCTACGGCGACCGCAGCCTCACACCGCAGCCGAACCAGTGAACCCTCGTACTCCTCTTCGCGTGGGCATCCACTGCCGCGTCTTCCCCGGTTCTGCGTCGTCCCCTTCCTAGGCCTCGCCGTTGTCCACCGCCCTGGTGCTCTCGGCGCGGCGTGGTCAATGTGGTCAACGACGGACTTCCATCGGAAGAGTACTGTACGTGGAGAGGCTGACAGCTGGGTCCACGGCAGCCGCAAGGAAGTACCTCCTTATTACGCGCAAAATAATTATTCCTCCACCTGACAGCAGGGACCCACCGGACGGGCCACCAGTATTTCACGGAAAAAACATTTCCCCCTGACTGTTGTGACCCACCGGATGGGCCACCGTATTTCGCGAAAAAAACGTGTGCCCCTGACTGTTGGGACCCACCAGACGGACCATTGTATTTCGCGAAAAAAATGTCCCTCCCGCTGTCAGCTAGGACCCACCAGAAGTGCCTCCTTATTACGCACAGAAAAATGAATACTCCCACTGCTAGCTGGGACCCACCATGGTGGGAGGCTAACTTGTGGGCCTACTAAGTTGACGGGGACAGAGGGCTTTGTCAACTTAGTCAATATGAACGATTCTAGCTCCAGTGACCGTACGATGTCCATCCAACGGCCGTCGTGCTTCTTCAATCTCTGCTCTTCCTGCTCCAGCCGCTCAAACAAGCGCCGACGGGACTGCCTGCTCCCTCTTCCCCGCGGCCGGCTGTGCTGCCGTGCAGGCCTCACCGCCCCACCGTACTCCCATCGCTGGCCTAGCCATACCTCTACTCACCCACATGGCCACACCTGCTGTTATTCTCCGGCGAGGGCAGACGAACCAGTAAACCCTCGTACAGTCGTACTCCGCTCCGCCTGGGAAACAACTACCGAGTCTTCCCTGCCTCCATGTCGTTCCCTTCCTAGGCCTCGCCGTCGTCCACCGCCCTAGTGCTCTCGGCGCGGCGTGGTCAACGTGGTCAAGGAACGGCTTCCATCAGACGTGGACTGTACGTGGAGAGGCTGACAGCTGGGTCCACGGCCGCAGCAAGGAAGTGCCTCCTTATTACGTGCAAAATAATTATTCCTCCACCTGAGGGCCTCTGTATTTCGCGAAAAAAACGTGCCCCCAGCTGACATGTGGGACCCACCAGCTATCTTTGCACGCAAGGAAGTGCCTCCTTATTACACACAAAAAATGAATATTCCCCCTGCCAGTTGGAACCCAGCATAGTGGGAGGCTGACTTGTGGGCCTACCAAGTTGATGGGGATGGAGGGCTTTATCAACTTAGTCAATATGAACGATTCTAGCTCCTGTTACCGTACGATGTTCATCCGACAACCGTAGTGCTTCTTCAACCTCTGGTCTTCTTGCTCCAGCCGCCCAAACCAGCGCCGGTCGTGCCGTGTGCTCCTGCCTCCCGTGGCCGGCTGTGATGCCGCGGAGGCCTCACCGCCCCCTACTACTCCCACTGATGTTTAGGCCATCCCTCTACTCACCCACATCCCCTGTTATTCTGCGGCGACAGCAGCCTCACACCGCAGCCAAACCAGTGAATCCTCATACTCCTCTTCGCATGGGCATCCACTGCTGCGTCTTCCCCGGCTCCGAGTCGTCCCCTTCCTAGGCCTCGCCGTCGTCCACCACCATGGTGCTCTCGGCGCGGCGTGGTTAACGTGGTCAAGGAACGACTTCCATCGGACGCGGACTGTACGTGGAGAGGCTGACAGCTGGGTCCACGGCCGCCGCAAGGAAGTGCCTCCTTATTACACGCAAAATAATGATTCCTCCACCTGACAGCAGGGACCCACCGGATGGGCCACCGTATTTTGCGAAAAAAACGATTCGTCCCCCTGACTGCTGGGACCCACCAGCTACATCTTCGCACACAAGGAAGTGCATTCGGGCAAAAAAACGATTCGCCCCCTGACTGCTGGGACCCACCAGCTACATCTTTGCAGGCAAGGAAGTGCCTGGCGGTCGGGACACACCTGGTCGAAGCGTACGTACTGTTGTCATTCTGGTCGCGAACGTGTATGTACATACTGGTCGATGTAAGAGCGCGCACGTGTCGTAGTAGAGGTGTGCACGTGTCGTAGTAGAGGCGCGCACGTAGCATGTACACGTACGTACAGCGGCGAGGGTGCAAGAAATAAAATACGGCCACGTACGTACATACGGGCAAGGTCTCGAACGCCTACTCGCGCATATGTACATGGCTGGGTCAGAACGGAGAAACAACGTCGTCGTCGTGTTCATGGGGAGGCAACGGAATGCGTCGTGTTCATCGGGAGGCAACGGAACGCGAGGGAGCCAACCGGCTGGGTCGGAACGGAATGTGTGGTCGAGTTCATCTGGAGGGCTTGGACGGAATAGGCGATGGAAACGAGGCCTGGCGTACCGCACAACGGAGGAAACGGCCTTGTGTTCGACCGGCCACGTTCGAAACGGGGGTCCTGTTGATCGGGAGGGGTGTGGCGTACCGCAAAACGGAGGAAACGGACCTCCTACGGTCGAAACGGGGGTCCTGTTGATCGGGAGGGGTGTGGCGTACCGCAAAACGGAGGAAATAGACCTCCTATGGTCGAAACGGGGGTCCTGTTGATCGGGAGGGGTGTGGCGTACCGCAAAACGGACGAAACAGACTTGTGTTGGAGCGCTACGGTCGAAATGGGGGGAGGGGTGTGGTGTACCGCAAAACGGGACTCCACGGGATACTGTTCATCTCCACCGTCGACCTCCTCCAGCCTCCACGGGCTCCTGTTCATCCAGCCTCCACCGCGCGCTACTCCACCGGCTACTGTTCAACCACCCCTCCATGGGCACCCCTCCACCATCTACTGTTCATCCAGCCCTCCACACCACGGGGTCCTGTTCAACCACCCCTCCACGGCCACCCCTCCACGGTCTACTGTTCATCCAGCCCTCCACACCACGGGTTCCTATTCATCCAGAGGCAACGCCACCGCTCACTGTTCATCCAAACCCCCCCGCAACGCTCACTGTTCATCCCAGAGGCAGCATCGATCGGCTTCAGTTAGCAGCAGTAGCGAAGGAATCGCTCCATCGGGTTCAGTTAACAGCCATCGATCGATCCCTCGGGTTCAGTAACGCGTAGCCTGCAGTGCAATCACCCGGGTTCAGTTAGAGCCCAACGCCTTGCTCGGCTTCAGTTAGAGCCAACGCCTCGCACACACGCGCGTACCTGTATGAGAGAAACGCGCATCGCTCTCCCATCGTAACCGGCAACTCCCCGAAATTTTCCTCCCCCTCGCTTCTACCACGGTTTTTTCTGTCATGGACGGCCCAAAGAATGTCATGCTGCTGCGTCTCCGGCCCGCCCAGGACGAAAAGCCCATTTTCTGTCATGATTTTTTGTCATAGAAGTAGGAGCCCACCACATCTATGATGATACCGGGTTTTGTCACAGTTATCGTCATAGAAGTGTCATATGTATGACAGAAAAAAAATTCGTTCGGCCCAAAATGTCACGGATGTGTCTTTTTTTTGTAGTGTTAACTGATATGCTGAAAGTAAATCCTTATGCTAAGTATATGAAGGATATCATCACAAATAAAAGAAAGATACCGGAAGCTAAAATTTCCACCATGCTTGCTAATTACACTTTTAAAGGTGGAATACCAAAGAAACTTGTAGGTCCGGGTGTACCAACTATAGCATGCTCTATTAAAAGAAACTATGTTAGAACTGCTTTATGTGATCTTGGAGCCGGTGTTAGTGTTATGCCTCTCTCTTTATATCGTAGACTTGAATTGAATAAGTTGACACCTACTGAAATATCTTTGCAAATGGCTGATAAATCAACTGCTATACATGTCGGTATTTGTGAGGATGTGCCTGTTGTGGTTGCAAATGTCACTATCTTAACGGACTTTGTTATTCTTGATATTCCCGAGGACGATAGTATGTCTATTATCCTTGGTAGACCTTTTCTTAATACTGCAGGGGCTGTTATTGATTGCAACAAAGGCAATGTCACTTTCCATGTTAATGGTAATGAACATACGGTACACTTTCCGAGGAGACAATCTCAAGTTCATAGTATCAATTCTATTGAAAAAGTTCCAACTATCATTTTCGGAGGTTTTGAATTTCCTCTCCCTAGTGTCAAGAAAAAGTATGATATTCTTACTGTTGGGGATTTTCATATCCCCGTTAAGGTAACTTAGTGTTATTCGAAATTTCTCCGGTTTCGTATTATTCGGAATGAGTTTGTTAACAAAACTTGATCAACCTTGTTAGTGGATTCATTTTGATGATCACGAGATGGATGAAACTAGAAGGCACAACCTTCTGTACCCTCCTTTTACTTTCTGTTATTTAGAATAAATAAAGGAAAAATAGTATTATCTGTCTGTTTTCTGAATTATCCGCGCATTAAAAAATAGTCCGAAAATAAAAGTGCTCCAAATGCCCTGCAAGTTTAGTATGATTTTTTCTGGAATATTTGAGGATTTTAGGCACTGAAAACACTGCAGGAGGGGCAAGCACCAGGCCATGAGAGAGGATGGCGCCCCCCCTGTAGGCCGCGCCCCCTGTCTCGTGGGCCCCTGGTGGCCCCTTCCACTTATGCCAGCACCCACACACTTCATCTTCTACCCAAAAAAAATCCCCATCCAGCTCAAGCCCGAGTTCTAGCTCGTTTTGCTACGATTTTTGATCTCTTAGCTCAAAGCTCCATTCGCAAAACTGCTTTGGGAGATTGTTGCTTGGTATGTGACTCCTCCATTGGTCCAATTAGTTTTTATTCTAGTGCTTTATCCATTTCAAATTTTTGCTGCATAGGTGACCATGTTCTTGAGGTTGCATGTTAAATTTTTGAGGTCCCAAGCAATTCCAATGCATGATATAGGCTCTAGGCACTTGTAGGAGTAGTTGCTATCAATCTTGTTTAGTTTTATCCACTTTCATTTTGAAGTTACTAAAATTTCAGAAATTTTCAGAAAAAAAATATGCTTAGAAGAATGTACCAAGGTGGTTCCTCGGCAAAGAAAGGGCCAAGGATTGCTATACATGAACAAGATGTTAATTTGCCAAGGGACGCAAATGTACGGGCTTGCGAGTGGCCATCCAATGATTTTATGGTCGAAGCAGGCTTCAAGGAGGAATTTGACGCGTATGTGCGTAATGCCGAGCTGGAGGACTTCTTACAAGATAAGTGTCCTCAATATTATCAATTGACTGATTCCTTTGTGCGGAGGTTCGAATATATTTCTGCGCGTAATTCTCCTAGTGTTATGTTTGATATTTATGATACATCTTATACCATGGATTTAGAGGATTTCACAACTGCTTGCAAACTCCCGCAGTGGGGTAATGTTAATGATCCTCCCAAATCTGAAGTTAGAGACTTTCTTGCTAGTATTACTGTGGGAGAATCTAGGGATGTAACACAAGCTACCATAGGGAGCATTCATTTTCCTGCTATACATTACTTTGCTCTCTTTATTGGTAGATGCATTAACGGTAAGGACAAAGTATGTCACATGTGTGCCCCTGATCTTTGTGTCCTCACGAGTGCTGTGTCAGGTTATAGAGGTTATAACTTGGGGGCAATAGTTGCACGTAGGTTGCAGAATAATAGTAGAATGGGTGATATCTTTGGAGGAATTTATGCAACTCGTGTGGCTAATTTTCTTAATATAGCTCCACGAGAGGGGGATATGCTTATACCTCCTGTTTATTTGGATAAAGAAGCTATGTTAGATCATCATTTTCTTGAGAGGAATGAACAATTCCTCCATTATCGACTAACCAATAACAGACGCAATGTCGTCCCTGTTACTCTTCCCGCTCCCTACCTTTTTGATTATCAGACAAAAGGAAGATATGTCGTCACCAGGGAAGAAGCCACTGAATATGAGAGGGGAATGGAGGGAGCTCGCCAACACGCTGCTGCTCAGGAGGCGGTCGCCTCTTCATCTCAGTACTACCCCAGCTACTCTTATGGATATCAGCCAGGCGGTCATTGGTATTAGACCAACCTAGGCCAAAAGCCTAAGCTTGGGGGAGTACGTATTTCTCACCGACTTTACGTTCATGTTCACACACTAGTCGTCGGTGCTCATACTCTTTCATTGTATTATCCATGTTAGTTTAAGTCTCTTTTTCTAGTTTTCTTCTTATGTGTTTGATAAACGTTAAGAAAAACCAAAGAAATTAGTTAGTTTAATTTCCTTGCTTGTAGAAGAAATTAAAATGAAAACCCAAAAAGATTTATAGTTCTTCTTCTTACTTGTTGGGAGCTTTCCCGTGTAAATAGTTTTATTTTCTTTTCTTTCTTTTGGAGGTCGAGAAGACCATATTGAAAATGCTTAGTGGCTCTTATATGCATGATTGTTTATTTAACTTAGAGCCCATATTACTTGTCTTCTCTCTTGAGTTGAATGCTTGCAGATTCCAGCTTAGTCCAATGCACGTGCACTCTTATTATTATACACATCGTTCGGTCGTGCAAGTGAAGGGAAATAATGATGATTTATGATGGACTTATTGGGATGAGAAAAGCTGGTATGAACTCGACCTCTCTTGTTTTTGTAAATATGATGATTCATCGTTCCTGAGTCAGCTATTGTGAAGTAAACATATTTGCAATGACATTTAGAGATTATAGTTGCTTGTGCCATGCTTGATTAGCTATGAGTTATAATGGTTTACCTTGCGTGCCAACATGCTATTAGAATGATTATGATGTGGTATGATGGGATGGTATCCTCCTTTAAATGAATTGAGTGACTCGACTTGGCACATGTTCACGCATGTAGTTGTCAAATCAACATAGCCTTCATGATATTTATGTTCATGGTAGATTATGTCCTACTCATGCTTGTACTCGGTGTAAATTAATTTAAATGCATGTTTACGACTGTTGTCGCTCTCTCAGTTGGTCGCTTCCCAGTCTTTTGCTAGCCTTCACCTGTACTAAGCGGGAATACTGCTTGTGCATCCAAACTCCTTAAACCCCAAAGTTGTTCCATATGAGCCCACTATACCTACCTATATGCGGTATTTACCTACCATTCCAAGTAAATTTGTATGTGCCAAACTCCAAACCTTCAAATGAAATTCTGTTTTGTATGCTCGAGCAACTCATGTTTCAACTAGGGCTGCCTATATCTTCCATGCTAGGTGGGTTATTCTCACGAGGAGTGGACTCCGCTTCTCACTCACGAGAAAGGGCCGGTAACCGGGATGCCCAGTCCCATGATCCAAAACGATCAAAGCAAATCAAAATAAATAAACAAAACTCCCCCAGGGCTGTTGTATGTTGGAGGCACTCGTTGTTTCGAGCAAGCCATGGATTGATGCTTGTTGGTGGTTGGGGGAGTATAAACCTTTACCATTCTGTCTGGGAACTGCCTATAATGCATGTAGTATGGAAGATACAGCCATCTCATAGTTGTTGTGTTGACAGCAAAACTATGCCGCTCAAAATGTTATTCAATCTCTATTTTAAAATCGAGCTCTGGCACCTCTACAAATCCCTGCTTCCCTCTGCGAAGGGCCTATCTATTTACTTTTATGTTGAGTCATCACCCTTCTTATTAAAAAGCACCCGCTGGAGAGCACACTGTCATTTGCATTCATTATTATTGGTTTATATTGGGTATGACTTGACTAGATCTCTTTTACCATGAATTAAAATGTTTAGTCAGTCCTTGATCTTTAAAGGTGTTCTACATTTATGTTTTGCGGTCTCAGAAAGGGCTAGCGAGATACCATTTTGTTATATCATGTTATGATTATTTTGAGAAAGTGTTGTCATCCGAGTTTTATTATTATGGCTCGCTAGCTGATTACGTTATATATATGAGTAATTGTGAGACCTATGTGTTATTGTTAGTATGGTTAGTTCACAATATTTGTTGAAACTTGAATGCTGACTTTTCATGTTACAACAACAAGAGCAAACAGAGTTTGTAAAACTTTTTCTTTATCACTTTCAGTTTATCAACTGAATTGCTTGACGTCAAGCAAAGTTTTAAGCTTGGGGGAGTTGATACGTCTCCAACGTATCTACTTTTCCAAACACTTTTGCCCTTGTTTTGGACTCTAACTTGCATGATTTGAATGAAACTAACCTGGACTGACGTTGTTTTCAGCAGAACTGCCATGATGTTGTTTTATGTGTAGAAAAGAAAAGTTCTCGGAATGTCCTGGAAATCCACGGAGGCACTTTTCAGATTTAATAAGAATTTTTGGCGAAAGAATTAGTGCCAGGGGGCCCACGGCCTGTCCACGAGACAGGGGGCGCCCCCCCTAGGGCGCGGCCCCCTATCTCATGGGCCCCCTGGACACCCTCCGACCTCAACTCCAACTCCATATATACCGTCTCGGGGAGAAAAAAATCAAGGGAGAAAGTTTCATCGCGTTTCACGACACGGAGCCACCGCCAAGCCCTAATCTCTCTCGGGAGGGCCTATCTGGAGTCCGTTCGGGGCTCCAGAGAGGGGGATTCGTCGCCGTCGTCATCATCAACCATCCTCCATCACCAATTTCATGATGCTCACCGCCGTGTGTGAGTAATTCCATCGTAGGCTTGCTGGACGGTGATGGGTTGGATGAGATTTACCATGTAATCAAGTTAGTTTTGTTAGGGTTTGATCCCTAGTATCCTATGTTCTGAGATTGATGTTGCTATGACTTTGCTATGCTTAATGCTTGTCACTAGGGCCCGAGTGCCATGATTTCAGATCTGAACCTATTATGTTTTCATGAATATATGTGTGTTCTTGATCCTATCTTGCAAGTCTATAGTCACCTATTATGTGTTATGATCTGACAACCCCGAAGTGACAATAATCGGGATACTTCTCGGTGATGATCGTAGTTTGAGGAGTTCATGTATTCACTATGTGCTAATGCTTTGTTCCGGTTCTCTATTAAAAGGAGGCCTTAATATCCCTTAGTTTCCGCTAGGACCCTCGCTGAACATGGGAGGGTAGGACAAAAGATGTCATACAAGTTCTTTCCCATAAGCATGTATGACTATTTACGGAATACATGCCTACATTACATTGATGAATTGGAGCTAGTTCTATATCACCCTATGTTATAACTATTGCATGAGGAATCGTATCCGGCATAATTATCCATCATTGATCCATTGCCTACGAGCTTTTCACATATTGTTCTTCGCTTATTTACTTTTCCGTTGCTATTGTTACAACTACTACCAAAACCCAAAAACATTTATCTTTACTTTTGCTACCGTTATTATTATTATCATACCACTTTTGCTAATAAATACTTTGCTGTAGATACTAAGTTATCCAGGTGTGGTTGAATTGACAACTCAACTGCTAATACTCAAGAATATTCTTTGGCTCCCCTTGTGTCGAATCAATAAATTTGGGTTGAATACTTTACCCTCGAAAGCTGTTGCGATCCCCTACACTTGTGGGTTATCAAAGCTCATGTACATGCCAGCGCCCATGCTCGTGCCTGTGCGCGCCCCTCCACCCACCGTGACGCTGGTCCCCGTGCATTTGGCTGCACCCACCATGCCCGTGCCTAGCGTGTGCCCCTCTTAGCGGCATGGGACGCTGCCGTCGACCGCTACCTGTCGTGCGACGACATGATGTTTGATTTACAAGTGAAGAACATTTTGTGCTGCCTTGAAGACTTCAACAACGGCGTCCCGGAGGACGACAACGACAAGGACGGCGCGACACACCGCCTCCGTCGCCGCTGGAAATAGTTTTTTTCTTGGGTTTAATACTATATCTTGATTATATGAATATAAATTTGCAGTGTGAGTGAATGAAATATATGGTTTGAGCAAACTTGTGTTTTTCTCTCTTAACGTACAGACTTATCAAAGGATTTTCTTTTGAAAAAACTTCAATGATTTTTAAATATAAAACACTCATCTTAAACCTTTTAGTTAGAACACCCGTATGCAAATCAACAGCTTCCCTAGGAAGCCAAGGGAAAATGGGCCGAGCAGGATTTGTGCACCTCTTGATCGCAAAAGTTTTAGATAGAACACCCGTATGCAAAGTGAGAGTAGGATTTGTGCATCTTCTTCAACGCAAACGGTTGATTTGGATGACCCATGTGCAACCACTTGCAAACAAATTGGTAAGATTTACATCTGTCATATTGGGTATGTTGCCATTTGTTAATCTAGAAAGATTGACATTTGTTGATCTAGTAACATTGCCATTTGTCAACCTTGTAACACTGCGATTTGTGAAAATATGCAGCTAAAAATCACTAGCAGTATCTAATTTTTGCAACTAAAATTCAGTAATTAAGCATAGATTTTATTCATAGAATAAGCAGTCGTTCTTTATACAAACAGCTCAACTCGACAGCTGAACCGACCAAACTTTTCCCCAATTGTTGCGAACCATGTACTGAAATAGCTAGTTCTACTTTATATACTAACAAATTTTAAGTACATTATACAGTTCCACCACATCTATAGTCAGATGAACTGAACAAAATAGCCCCTAAATACTACTACTACTACGAAGGGGCTTTGTACTACTTATGGCAGTCTCTCCTCAGCCGAGCGCACTTAGTAAGAGGCAGAGGAGGAGGAGCCTACCGATGAGTTGGACAACTGCAATACAGTGTCTGTCGCTGTTGCACCTTCAGCGATGCTCACCTCGAACGCCCTCTGCCGCTCCAGACTACCCCTCTCGAAGCGGTGGTCCTCCTCGTAGATCTCCTGATTCCTCGCCTCTGAGGCGGTGTGTGCCGCGGCCATGGCGGCAGAAAGGCTCTTTGCGTGCTCGACGAGGCGCTCCTCCTCCTCCCGCAGGAACTCGGTGTAGCATGCAAGGTCGCTGATGCACGTGCGGGCATCCACCTCCGCCTCCCGCCTTCGGGAGGTGGTGGAGGACCGGGTGATGACCCCGGCGGTCAATGATGGGCTGGCGGCCACGGTGGCCGATGATGGGGTGGTGGCCACGAACACCACCTCCCGCCTTTGGGCCGCGGTGGCGGAGCGGGTGATGGCCACGGTAGCTGGCAATGGGGTGGCGGCCACGATGACCACCTCCCGCCTTTAGGCTGCGGCGGTGGAGTGGGCGATGGCCCTGGCTTTCAACGGTGGTGTGGCGGCAACGGCGGCCGGCAACAGCTGCTGACGGGCAGCGGCAGCGAAGCGTATGGTGCGTGTTTCGCGCACACCCAACAGGGACGCCACGCGCACTACACTAAGTGGGGACTGTGCCGCCACCACGGCGTAGCCTCCCAGCTGGAGTTTTCGTCTGATGACAGCGGAGTGGCTGAGCGACCATGATGGACCGGTGCCATTGGCGATTGTGGGAGAAGCGGACAAGATAAGCTACATGTAGGGAGGGGAAAATGCGACGCAGGACTCACCGGCCGTGAGGGTTTATATAGCAGGCCGGTAAGCATTGGGATTTTTTGGGGTTTCACCGAGTCGGGCGGGAAGCTTGCGCGGGAACCTGCAAGGTTGCACGGGAACAGGCTCACTGATGATTCATTGGCGCCACCGTTTGGCCAAAAGAACGTCCCCGCATGATGCGCAAGCTTGCGCTGTAAGCCTACTGTGGCAGCGGGGTGACAAGACGTGCGAGAGGAGGACAAAAGGCCACGTACACATACGGTTAATAAAAAAACATTTGTGATTTAATTACCTACTATACCCCATCCTGGTTTATAAGTAGGATTTAACTAATAAAATACGAATGCATGTCGCCAAAGATTATATAGTTGGATTCGTATTTGAACATAGTTTCCAATTTTATAATTTTTATAACATGCATTAACATTTTGTTGGTTAAATTTGAGGGCAAAGTATGGCACAGAATATAAAGGGGACTATAGACCAAGACGGAGGTAGTAGCACACGGTCGCTCTATACGCAGCGACGCAAGTGTCGGCCGGCTTGTAGGCGACCATTTCCTGCGTGTTCAACTGCTCTATGCATCTGGTTGCTTGCGGTTGAGGCGGCCGCGGCGCGCTATCTCTCGCATCCCTCCGGGTGCTCTGCCCTCGTCCCTCCACGCGCGTTGCCAGTGTTTGGGGCTGGTGCACGATCACGCACATTCGTGTGCATGCGGTTGCGCCGGGCGCGGCGCGACAATGCAGTTTCCCGCTGCAAAAACTACCATGCGGACGCGCAAAGAATCCAGGCCGCCCGGACCCCATTTATTCCTGCAGCCATTTACCTTCATCTCTGGCATCACATGACACAATAAGCACACCCACGACGACACATACAGAGATGTCATCCAGCGGTTCCAATGGCGATTCCCGTGGCTCCAATGGCGCTCCTAACGGCTGACGACGACAACGGCGGGCAGTTCACGGATCACATAGTGGACACCCACGTGAGGGGGAAGGCCCTCTCAGTGGTGTACACAAACGATCCGATGTCGGTGGAGAGATCCATCCAAACTATGAAGCAGTTCCTTGCCGAGGACAAGTATCAAGTGGCTGGCTTCATCCTCGAGTACACCATCGGTCGTGCTGGGCATGATTAGAAGGTTGCCGTCACCCAGTTGTGCGTGCAACATGACATCCTCGTCTACAACTACCACCTGACCACAAGGCCTTGCGAGCGTTTCTCCAGGTTTATCAATAGCTCCGACTACAATTTCGCTACGGTGGACACCACCAACGATCTAAAAGCGCTCAAGGTTTCGGGCTTGAAATGTCGGAATCTTGTCAACATCCAGGACCACTACAAGGTTTGGGCAGCGACAACAACAAATTGAACTCCCTGGTTGACCTCGCCTCGGCCATCATCGACCCCTACTACATGAAGATGAAGGATGAGAGCAAGAAGGACAAGAACACTTGGCACAGTGTTTGGCATGAGAGACTGGATGAACAACACGTCAAGTACGCGGCCAAGGACGCGTACACAAGCTACGAGATGTACAGGCGGATCGTTGACATGAGGAAGTGTCTTGTTCATGCCCCAGATGAGGGATTGAGCCACAGAGCAGTGGCGGGAGCGTCACAAGAATTAGATGACTAGACGATTGTTTATCTTACTTTAGAATGCATGCAATTGTTTATTGAGGTGTGTGCGAATGATTTGTATAGTCAGTCATGTAATTGGATGTTTATTTAAGTTTTATACACACACACACACATGTTATTCTTATGTAGACAGGGCAAATCACACGGCTTCTTAGTAGCAATCGTCTGTGTTATTATTGGTCTTTGCACACATTTATGATTATGGACCTGTTTCCCGCGCATCACACACATCTTGTTCAGTTGAAACGTTTCCATTGTGTTGCCTAATCAACACAGTTCATCCTAGTGAACTGTATGCCGTATATCGCACACACCCTCATCTGTCTGCTCATTTCTATTGTTCTTCATCATTGCAAACAGTTCTTCTGGATTAAACATTTGCCAGTCATCGCACACACACGTCTAATATGACCGTGTTTGATGTCGATGCCATCGCAAACGTTTTGCATCTTTTTTAACAGTTTTATTACATCACCGTTTGTCATTGATGCATCGCACACAGTTTCGTCGAAGGGTCTCTGATTCGACTATCGCATTTGGACCATCCTGCAGTAGTGAGTGGACACAATCCTAGGCAAGAGATAAGGCAAATAAAAGCAAAGGCCAATGTAAAGATGATCAACAATTTCTACCACATAAATGATTACCAATTGTCAAGAGACAATAAGTATTTGGAGATAATTCCTGGTGTTAGATTTCAAAGATATCCATCATCATCTTCACACCAAACACAAAAGCAAATTGCAAATTGTAGAGCTAACATGCCACCTAGGAACAATACAATTTACAATATCAATTCTAGGTGACAATATCTCAAATGTACACATTTTCTAGGCTTGTAATTTGCACATAGCACATTACTCCCCCATAATGTGATACCAAAGAAAACTTCACAAGAGGCAATAAGAATTCAACATGAGATAATTGATGGACTATTTAGAATTTGAATTTCTCATGAGAAGACATACCACATAGAGACTAGATAATCTTGTAATATCAATACTAGGTGCTATTCCTCATGTACACACATTTATAGGATTGTGACGTGCACAAAGCGCATCACTCCCCCAAAATGGGATGTTCCATTTATCTCTCACAAGAGCCAACTAAGATACAAACAAGATGCAAAAAGGCGCAACACAATACTCAAATGTACATGATGTGCAAACCATCAAGCAAATTGGAAGCACAACATATACACACACATGCAAGGTACAAAACCAAAACATGAAAGGGGCAAGTAACTTTCACTGTAAACAATTTAAGTACAAGTTACTGCAAGGAGGCACATTGGATATAAGATAGAAACTTGATA
This sequence comes from Triticum aestivum, assembly GCF_018294505.1. Lineage (NCBI taxonomy): Eukaryota > Viridiplantae > Streptophyta > Magnoliopsida > Poales > Poaceae > Triticum > Triticum aestivum. The sequence continues at coordinate 224,126,983 of NC_057807.1, read as the reverse complement.
ACTCAATTGACTTGGCTTGAGACAATAAGAATGATGAAGTACCCTTAATTCTTCATAATGTAGCCAAGTCTCCAATGACCTCCAACAACACCTATTGATCAACTTTGAGCTTGTTGGTCCCAAACAAAGTTGGGTCCTAAGAGGTTAGTCACAATAGGCTTGGCTACCCAAATGGTTCTCTTATTGACACCACTTTGAGTACCAACAAATTTGGAAAACACATTGCCAACCTTATCCTTCCCAAGAGAATAGACATCATCAATTATAATAGGGTTGGATAAGGTACCATTCATGCATGAAGAAGTGACGTGACCTTTCTCACGACATAAGTAGCAACGTCTACTCTTCACTTTCTTCTCACTTTATTTCTCAACTTGAGAAGCATTAGCTTGAGTCTTCTTGGGAAAAGGCCTTTATTCAAGTTAAGGTTGAGCATGAGAATGAACTTGTGGCCGCTTCCCTTGTTGCTTTTCACTAATGGCCTTCTTCTTCAGTGGGCAAGATCTCACATGATGCCCTTCAATTTTGCACTTGAAGCAAATGATCTTGGCTGAATTCTTGACTTGTGTTTGGCCCTTCTTCTTGTTGCTCTTGGTCTTGTTCTTCTTATTGGAGTTGAATAAGTCCACCTTTGTCATTGGGGTATTTTTGCACACTTAAGATATTGTTGAGTGTGGACTTCCCTTCATGACACTTTTGCAAGTCAATCTTCAAAGAAGTGACTTGGGCCTTGAGCTCTTTGATTTCCTCTACATGGTTAGTTAACAAAAGTACTAGAGGAAGTATAAGCTCCAACATTAGAGCAAAAAGGCAAGGAAATTAATTCATCACAAGATGTAGCAACATTATGAGTGGATGAATTATGAGGACTAGCACATGGCAATATAGCATTTAGACTTGAAATAGTGCTAGTATCCACATGAGGCTCACTAGATGTTACCTTAGTCATCATAGCCTCATGAGCTATCTTTAGCACATTATGGGATACTAGAAGATCATCATGAGAGCTTGTGAGCTTTTCACGACCTACTTCCAATTTCCCATAATTGCTAGATAGCAACACAAGTTGAGCCCTTAGCTCAACATTCTCCTTCAGAATGGATGCTTCACAAGAAATAGAGTTAGTAGCGCAAGCATCATCACTAACAACAAGAGGAGAAGGCAACTTTGCAAGCTCTTTTGAATATGAAGCTTTAAGTTGAGCATGAGACTCGGTGAGTTTGATGAGCTCACTCTTAATGACCCTTGAGCCATTTTCGAGGTGCCCAAAGTACTCAAGGAGTTTAGTATGCGCAACTTCAAGCTTCTCATTTTTAGTTTCAAAATCATTGGCCACCTCAAGAGCTCTATCATGATATTCCTTCACTCTAGATAATTCTAGAGCAAAAGTCTCCTCAAGAGATTCCTTGCTGGTTTGTTCAAGTTCAAGAGCTTGGGAGAGGTCCGCAATCTCATTAGCGTAATCACGCTCATGACCTTCCATTTTCTCAATGGTGACCTCATGCTCCACGAGATGAGATTCCAAATCCTCAATATATTTCTTGCCCTCAATGGCAACCGACATGATTTCCATGAAGTTGGAACGAGCAATTTTATTTTTATGAAGAGCTTTAAAAACCATTTCCCCCTTAATGTTTAAGGACACAACATTACCATTCTCTTCATCATTAAACATCATCATCATTCTTATCATCATCAATATCATCACAAGATATATTGGGATGCAAAGTGGGAGATACCTTTGAAGCCTTAGCCATAAGGCAAAATGCAATAGATGATGATGTAGGATCCCTTGAAGCACCATTCAAGACCACATCTTGTTCCAGGGGTGTTGTGTTTCCTCTTGTGGCAAACCACATGTAGGTCAAGTAGAAGAAGTTGAGAACAATATACGACCGGAGGTGGAGGGAGAACAATCATTCCCATAAATCTTGTACACACCATATTTATCTTGAAGCTTTGTCCACAACTCATGAGCATCCCGGAACGGCATGAGTTGAAATATAACTGCATTGCTCAAAGCATCGAAAAGCACATTAGAAGATTGAGCATTGAGATAAGAGTTTTTTCATCCTCTAAAGATAATTTTTGGGGATCCTTTGGAGGAGAAAAATCCATATCTACAATTCGTTCTAAATTTGGGTCCATGACCCTAAAGAGATCAAGCATGTGAATTACCCAAACATCAAAATTTGTGCCATCGAAACTAGGAGTGTTAGAGAATCCTAATCCCCTAGTCGACATCATTACTCTATAGGTAGTTAAGCCTAACAAAGAGCGAGGCTTTGATACCAATTGAAAGATCGTGGATGTTGCCTAGGGGGTGAATAGGCGCTTTAAAATAATTACGGTATAGGATTGAACAAATGCGGAATAAACCTAGCGGTTAATTTGTCAAGCACAAAACCTACAACAACTAGGCTCACCTATGTGCACAGACAACTTATGCTAAGCAAGATAAACAACTAAGTGATAGCAAGATATATAACAAGAAACACTATGGCTATCACAAAGTAAAGTGCATAAGTAAAGGGCTCAGGTAAGAGATAATCGAGGCATGCAGAGACGATGATGTATCCCGAAGCTCACACCCTTGCGGATGCTAATCTCTGTTTGGAGCGGTGTGGAGGCACAATGCTCCCCAAGAAGCCACTAGGGCCACCATAATCTCCTCATGCCCTCGCACAATGCAAGATGACATGATTCCACTAAGGGACCCTTGAGGGCGGTCACCGAACCCGTACAAATGGCAACCCTTGGGGGCGTTCACCGAACCCGTACACTTTGGCAACCCTTGGGGGCGGTCACGGTACCCGTCAAATTGCTCCGGGCGATCTCCACAACCTAACTGGAGACCCCCGACGCTTGTCCGGAGCTTTACACCACTATGATTGAGCTCCGAACACCACCAACAATCTAGGGCGCCCAAGCACCCAAGAGGAACAAGCTCAAGGGTACCAAGCACCCGAGAGTAATAAGCTTCTCAACTTGTAACTTCCACGTATCACCGCGGAGAACTCAAACCAATGCACCAAATGCAATCGCAAGGGCACACGGAGTGCCCATGTCCTTCTCTCCCAAATCCCACCAAAGCAACAAATGCTAGGGAGGAAAATGAGAGGAAGAACAAAGAAAAGAACACGAATAACTCCAAGATATAGATCCAAAGGGTTCCCCTCACATCGAGGAGAAAGTGATTGGTGGAAATGTAGATCTAGATCTCCTCTCCCTTTCTCCCCCCCCCCCAAAAAAAAACTAGCAAGAATTCGTGGAGGGATTGAGAGATAGCAAGCTCGAAGAAGGTCAACAATGGGGGGCAAATGCAAGCTCAAAGCATAAGGTTCATTAGGGGAGAAGACCCACTTTTATAGGCACCCCCGAATCCAACCGTTATGCACTCAGGTCGTGCACAAGCGGTACTACCGCTCGGAGGAGCGGTACTACCTCTTAGCACGGTCAAAACATCCCAACTAGAGAGAAAAACATGAAACATAGTTTTGCTAGAGAGGTAGTACCGCTTTGGGGAGAGGTAGTACCGCCCAGAGAGGTAGTACCGCTCAGGTGGAGAGGTAGTACCGCCCGGAGAGGTAGTACCGCTCATGGGGAGAGGTAGTACCGCTTACCGAGCGGTACTACCGCTCTACTACCGCGAAACTCAACACGAAAAAATGCATCCCCAGAAGCAGCGGGTACTACGCACAACACAGGGCCGCAGTACTGCCACTTACAAATGGTACTACCGCGCTAGAGAGCAGTACTACCGCTTGAGGCTTTCAGGAACACAACAGAGAAAACAGAGGATGTAATAAAGCCTAAACTGCCACAACTTCTACAAATGAACTCCAGAATGAGCAAACTCAAGCTTGTTGGATAAATGATGACGAGAAGCATCCAAACAGCATCCAAACTCAAGCTAGTTATATTAAGAAGAAGCAGGGGAGGTATGCTTAAGATATAGAGGAATGAAACCTCCAACGAGAAGAACTGACATAACATCCAACATCGAAAACATCATAGAAGATGCATGTGAACTCCATTTTCGATGAACTCGAGGTTGTCATGAAGATGACCATAAGCCCTAAAACTCACCAAGAGAAATACCAAACTAGAACCAAGAAAGATGATGCAAGGATGCAATGGTTTGAGATCTCTATGAACGATACGATCAAGCTACTCATCGAGAGCCCCCCTTGATAGTACGACAACTGATCCTATAACCCGGTCTCTCAACAACCACGATGAGACCGGTAAAACATAAACCTATCAAGGGAAAACCTTTGCCTTGCACATAGTCCACTTGAGTTAGATAATGATGATCTTGACTCCCTCAAGTTGGACCACCTTTCTTGATTGTGTTGGCTCGATGAAGACTAGTTGATTGCTCCCCCATACTCCACTATGGGAGAGCCACTCTTCGTCACATATTCACAAGTCCATTGAGACCACAATGGATGGAAAGCTTCAAGGGTGATCTCTTTGTGATGCTCCACTTGAACTTGCACACCGCAATCTTGATGACGATCACCACTTGATGTCATTCTCCATGGGTTGTATGAGATCTTCCTCTTGATGCAAACCCATGGAATAAACCTAGACCCACATAGAACTCACACATAGATCATGTGTTAGTACACAAAGCGTAATGGACAATGCTTACCATACCATGGGATCACTTGATCCCTCTCGGTACATCTTGTGCGCTTTGTGTGTTGATCAACTTGATTCACTCTTGACTTAGTCTTGATCAACCTTGTATCATGTCTTCTACATGACCACTCTTTGGATAATTCCTTGAATAGCACACTGGTCAACATATAAACTCCTTGAAACCAACAAATGGACTTCAAGAAATTCCTATGGACAAACCCTTCAAATATAAGTCAAGACAACCAATAGTCCATAGAGATTGTCATCAATTACCAAAACCAAACATGGGGGCACCGCATGTTCTTTCACAAGACACTTGTGAGAGTTGAGAAGTGATGACCTCCCCAAGTTTCAAGACCACAGAGCCACAACAAAAAAATCCACAGAAAATCAAAGAAAAAAAGGGCCAAAATCAGGTGTGACACACACGGCCGCTCTCTACGCAGCGATGCAACTGCCGGCCAGCTTATAGATGACCACTCCCTGCATGTTCAAATGCTCTATGCGTGTGGTTTCTCGCGGTTAAGGAGGCCGCGGTGCGCTTTGCTCGCGTCCCGCCACGCGCGCTCTGCTCTCGCATCTCTTCGGGCGCTCTGCCCTCGCCCCTCCATGCGCGCTGCTAGTGTTTGGGGCCGGCGCATGATCACGTACGTTAGTACTGCCATTATGCATGCGGTTGCGTCGGGCGCGATGCCACGATGCAGTTACCAACTGCAAAAAACGCCATTCGGACGCGCCGAGAATCCAGGCCGCCCGGCCCCCATTTATTCCTGCGGCCATTTACCTTCATCTCTAGTGCCACATGACGCAATAAGCACACCCACGACGACTGATACGTCTCCAACGTATCTATAATTTATGAAGCATTCATGCTATTTTATTATCTATTTTGAATGATTATGGGCTTTATTATACACTTTTATATTACTTTTCGGACTAACCTATTAATCGGAGGCCCAGCCCATATTGCTGCTTTATTGCCTTTTCAGCATTTCAAAGAAAATGAATATCAAACGGAGTCCAAACGGAATGAAACCTTCGGCATCGTGATTTTTTGGAAGAATATGATCCTGGAGACTTGGAGTTTACGTCAAAAGATCCTCGAGGCAGCCACGAGATAGGAGGGCGCGCCCCCTATCTCGTGGGCCCCTCGAGCACCTCCCGACCAACTTCTTTCGCCTATATAAGCCTACGTACCCTAAGAACATCAAATATCAAGATAGATCGGGAGTTCCGCCGCCGCAAGCCTCTGTAGCCACCAAAAACCTCTCGGGAGCCCGTTCCGGCACCCTGCCGGAGGGGGAATTCATCACCGGTGGCCATCTTCATCATCCCGGCGCTATCCATGATGAGGAGGGAGTAGTTCCCTTGGGGCTGAGGGTATGTACCAGTAGCTATGTGTTTGATCTCTCTCTCTCTCTCTCTCTCTCTCGTATTCTCTCTATGGCACGATCTTGATGTATCGCGAGGTTTGCTATTGTAGTTGGATCTTATGATGTTTCTCCCCCTCTACTCTCTTGTGATGAATTGAGTTTCCCCTCTTGAAGTTATCTTATCGGATTGAGTCTTTATTTGAGAACACTTGATTGTATGTCTTGCCGTGTTTATTTGTGGTGACAATGGGATATCACGTGCCACTTGATGTATGTTTTGGTGACCAACTTGCGGGTTCCGCCCATGAACCTATGCATAGGGGTTGGCACACGTTTTCTTGACTCTCCGGTAGAAACTTTGGGGCACTCTTTGAAGTACTTTTATGTTGGTTGGATGAATCTGAGATTGTGTGATGCATATCATATAATCATGCCCACGGATACTTGAGGTGACAATGGAGTATCTAGGTGACATTAGGGTTTTGGTTGATTTGTGTCTTAAGGTGTTATTCTAGTACGAACTCTTTAATAGATCGATCCGAAAGAAAAACTTTGAGGTGGTTTCGTACCCTACCATAATCTCTACGTTTGTGCTCCGCTATTAGTGGCTTTGGAGTGACTCTTTGTTGCATGTTGAGGGATTGTTATATGATCTATCTATGTTATTATTGTTGAGAGAACTTGCACTAGTGAAATTATGAACCCTATGCCTTGTTTCCTATCATTGCAGTACCGTTTACGCTCACTTTTATCATTACTTACCTTGTTGTTTTTATATTTTCAAATTGCAAATACATATATCTACCATCCATATTGCACTTGTATCACCATCTCTTCGCCGAACTAGTGCACCTATACAATTTGCCATTGTATTGGGTGTGTTGGGGACACAAGAGACTCTTTGTTATTTGGTTGCAGGGTTGTTTGAGAGAGACCATCTTCATCCTATGCCTCCCATGGATTGATAAACCTTAGGTCATCCACTTGAGGGAAATTTGCTACTGTCCTACAAACCTGTGCACTTGCAGGCCCAACAACGTCTACAAGAAGAAGGTTGCTTAGTAGACATCAAGCTCTTTTCTGGCGCTGTTGCCGGGGAGGTTAGTGCTTGAAGGTATATCTTTAGATCTTGCAATCGAATCTTTTTGTTTCTTGTTTTATCACTAGTTTAGTTTATAAAAGAAAACTACAAAAAAATGGAGTTGAGTTTGCCTCTTACGCTTCGTCTTTTTAATATCTTTTGTGAGAATGATGGAAAGGAAAATTGTGCTCAAGTGCTAGAAGATGAATTACATAGAATGCTTGGCATGAAATATGTGAATGATGAGCATGATTGCAATGTTGTTAGTATGAATTCCTTGAATATCCATGATGCTAATGATATGCAAAGCCACAAGCTTGGGGAAGCTATGTTTGATGAAGATGATATTTTTTGTCCCCCAAGTTTTGATATGCGAAGTTGTTATCTCTACTCCTAATGGAGCAGTTGGTAGTCTCCGCCGGTCAATTTTCGTCCCACCACCCCTGGTTTTGTTTGGTACTTTGTCCCACCTCCCGCTTTCCACCGATCCCCCGCATTTTACCTCCCAACCGATAAAAAAACATCAAGATACAACTACGGCCATCCTGAACCGCGCCGGTTCACAGATATAAAAAAGACCTAAAACGATCAATCACGGTTAACCTACAAAATGACGGGCTGATTGACCTGATCGTCTTGACCTCGATCCCATTGCGAGCCGCGGTCAATCGTCCCCGCCCAACCCTTGGCCGCCGTCACAAACCCTGAAACCCTTGTCCGCCGCCACAAGCGCTCATACCGTAGGTCTCTTTCACAGCCTGCAGTCTTATCCCGGCGACGACGCCGTCCGAGTGCAAAGACAGAAAGATCTCACGTCCATGATCCGTCGCTCTTCAGTGGAACTGCGTGCGATCCAGTCGCCGTCGAAGTGGCGATTGCAAAATCAGGTGTGGCGTTTATATATTCCTACCTTTACAAATACTACTCTTACAAATCTGCATCTCTGATCGGTGCCGTGGTCGTACTGCCCAAAATCTGGCATTGTGATCTCGGTTCGGTACCGTGGTCATACTGTGCCATACCTCTTGCTCACATTTTATCAACCCTAAATTCTTGCAGATCGTGAATCATCTCATTGCAAGGAACTCAGTTTCCATGCGGGGACGGCCCTCGGGGATGGTGTCATCAGCATCAGCATCTGGAGGTTAGTTGACACAAACAAAAGGTAGTTAAGACGCTTGAATCTAATTGGTGACATGCAAAGGTTAAGGTTTCTATGCCAACAGGAAATAGTCAATGTTTCTATGCATCTGGAGGTCAGATGGTTGAAAACGATTGAGTGCATCTACAGGCTGGATGAATAAAATCACTTCGAATGGGGAATAATGTCATCGTCCCATATGAACCACCGTTTTGAATGGGAAATAGAATAATTCATGAATGTTTGCCGAGGCCATACCTGTTTATCACTAATTGACACACCCAAATGTTTGCAGGTGGTGAATCATCCCATTGATGGTTTAAGTATATTCATCAAGTGGCAACAGGCATCGGGGACGGTGTCATCATCAGGATCATCTGGCAAGCGCATCGAGTTTGCATCTCACAAATTCAGAGGATCTCCATTTTCCACCCTCGAAACAGCATCACATGCAAAAAGTGACACAAACATAAGGTAGTTACAACACTTGAATCTAATAGGTTCCATGCAATAGTAAACAATCAAGGTTTCTATGCCATTAGTATATAGTCAATGGTCTTATGCCAATGCGAGCATCAGGTGGTTGAAATTGATTTAGTCCAACTACAAATCCTCCCATCAATGAAATAACACCATTCATCAATTTATATACGACTCCGTAAGAAACAATTTTTTTCCTCATAGCATAAATCCATCTTACATTGATTTGAGGCCATTATTGTTTTTGCATAGCTAACATTAATGTCCCATTAGAATTCACTTGCCTTTTCGAACTACTAGCAAAAACACCGTTTTTTATATCTGGTCCAGTATATGCTGTAGGATGATGCATGTTCAAATTGCAGCACTATCACATAGATTGTTCTGGAAGCCACTTGACCTCCCACTCTTAAGTCAATGCACACAACCTGTTCTAGTGCCAATTATATAGACTCATGCCATCTTACAATATATTCTCATTGCCAATACAGCAGATAACTGATGTATAGCATCTACAATCCCTATAATTTAAATCTAGGATCGCTACTATATTGCCAATGCACGAGCAGTTAAATGAGTCCTCATCCTTACTTCAGTTGTGTGTAATTTCATAGGTACACATGGGTAATTCAAGAAGTAGGGCGGTTGATCAGCTACCAGAAGAGGACGTTTCTACAGGTATGCTGCATTTCTATGAGAAAGTACTACACATGGGTTAACGAACATTCGCAAGCTTTTGTTTATAGTCAATTAAAGCCCATTAAAAGCGTGATAACTATTGAAGTTAATTCTACGGGCATGCATTAACCTATCATAATCTGCTACGCATGAGTTCTGTGCACTTTTCATATTCACATAATTAATGCATAATGCTTTTCAGTCCTTACAAGATCTACAGTAGTTGAAGATAACAATGCAAGCATCTTACCCATAGCTCAAAGTGGTGTGGACAATTCAGCTACGGTTACAGGTATAGAGCTTGTGTGAATATTGTTGGGAATGTTGCCATGTAGATACGACGCTTATATCATTGTCCTTATATTCATGTTGGTTGTCACCCTACAGATGGAGAGCATAAAGAGGATTCATTCACAGCTCCGAATACCAATGATTTGGATTTTAGTTTAAATGAATATGGTACTCCCTCAGCCTCATTACAAATGTCAAGATTGGTATAACCATATGTTTGGAGTGTATATTTCATTGATTTTTGTTATTTACTGGGTATCACTATATAGATGGAACAAGTTCGCAACGGATTATAGACCTTCATGATGGTTCGTTGTTGGGTTCCAACCATCTAATTCTTGATTGTCACCCTACTATTGGTAACAACTCATACCTATTTAAAATTCTAATATTTAACTTAATGGAGTTCACTTTCATTAACAACATGTGCTTATTCTGATATATTGGTGGTCTACAGAGGGTGAACCTCCAAATGAATATATCAATGGTGGGACAAATCTACCAGGTATTCCCACGAATGCTTGTCTAACATCGATTATGACCTTATGTACAGATGTTGTGAGAAAGCATTATGGTCTTTCTGTTATATATTTTTTGACATGCTGTAGACGAAATCAGATGCGGGAATCAAAGTCATATATCAAAGGAATCTGACAACACACAAATGCTTTTAGCTAAGGATATAAAAAAATCCAAGACGTTGTGTTACAAATAGAGGATCAATAGTGCTGCTTGTCGAAATCTGGTAATTTGTTTAACTGCAGGTTGATGAATAATTGTTAAGGCATTTAAGTAGTGGAACTGTTTTCTTATATTTTGCTATATGCAATGGCTGTTTTTATTCACTAACTACCGTATGTTTAATATGCGTTGTAGACTGTAAGGAACTTAACAAAGCCTTGAGGCGGGAAACTTACCACATTAGCAAAAAACAGGGTTTGAAAATACAACAAGTCGATGGCCACAACGTTGAACGCCGTGCCCTAGGTGATATCACGAATGTTCGTCAACCTAAACTTGTGATCTCGGGTACATCAGGTAATCATTGTTTATCTATTTGTATGCGTGGCTTCCCCTTGGTATAACATAATATAATACTGACCTAACGTTCTGAGTCATATGACTTGAATGTCACAAAAGATAATGCTGCACTAACGGAAGAAGATCGCAAAAGAGCCCATAGAAACACCTTGAGGAGAGCTTCTTATCGTAGGAAAAAAGAACTTGCTCTCGAAGAAGATAAACTCCGCGCCATTAATTTGTCTGGTAAGAATCAAGTGTTCTAACCATTACCATTATTATCTTCAAGTCATTTCTTACCAATTAATTTTTGTGTAACATTTATTAACCATGTTTAACCAGACAACGCAACTAGCTCTGCCTATACAACATTATTATCGCATCCTGATACAGCATTTACTGCTACATCTACTGAGACATATGGTCTGGTTAACGACAATGATCAAAATGGTAATTGACTTGTTAATAATGGATTCATCAATGTGGAAATATTAATTTTTACTTTCTACATTTAAACTATGACCTCAATGACACCAAACATTGACGAGAATATACTTGAAGAAACATGTCTGGTAACCGAGGAAGATCGCAAGAGAGATCATATAAATGCACTTAGGAGGGCAGCTTATCGGAGGAGAAAGGATAAGTTTGAAGCAAGTGAAAATCTAAGGATGCTATCTAATTCAGGTAAATATTTATGTTATTAATTCAGGGCGTTTAATAATTGTTGTAGACACAACTTAATGTAGTTGGTGCAAAAACCTTAGCGTCATATGCTTGCTCTTAATGCAAATTAATCATTGTTGGGCCCGGAAGAATGTTCTGTTATTCATTTCTCACTAAAACAATATTTTCCAATGACAATATTACCCCCTCACTAATGATGCTTGCACACATTATTTTAAAAAAGCCACGGCTGATAGCCCTAACTATACAGACACATTCCACGGTGATGCAACATTACCCCCTCCGTCATTAGACGCCTCTCGTGTTACCCATGACAACGAGGGATCTAAGAGGATACAGAGAAACTCTCGTAGCCGAGCATGTTATCACAGGAAAAATGAAGAACTAACGGTTGATGATAGAGATGATTTGAATGAAAAGATACGAGGGAAGCGCGTGCAGGGCCGCAAAAGCAGGTCAGAAATTGAGAAGGGGCAGTCAAGTGCTCAAAGGAAGGCCTCTTATGCTAAAAGGAAAAACACCCCGTGCAAAGAATCTCTCGCACTCCCGCGTCCATACATTACTAACTCAACAGCTGATAGTCTCACAATCCCCCTCTCTCGGGCTGCCCACGATGATTCGTCGGATGGCGACCCTCCCCCGGGCATGCCGAATTACGGTGTTTACACCCCTGGTATGTAATCGATTTTCTTCGGTTCTGATGCAACTTCTCAGCTACCTTATACTGACCTGATCCGGTCTTTGTCCCTGACTGTTCAACTATAATGCAGACGACATCAATGTGTTCCCAGAGCCCATGATGGGCGATGAGCCGACACCAGCCGAATTGATGGGTGAGGAGTACTACATGTATCTTGACCAAGGTATGGTCAAGTCTGTTTTAGGAAGGCTGGGGTCTTCATTGTAATTGTAGTACTATGTCAATATTATTTTCATGATCATGTTTGAACGAATGCCTGTAGGATCCGATAATGACGCATTCGAGGATGACGAGGAAGCTAGCATGACGTCTTTTATATCTGGCGAGGTTGATCCATTAGACTGTGTGTACACAAAACATACCAGACAACACCCACATCCTGAAGCTCGACACAAACTGAAAACACTGCAAGGCCAGAAAGTTTGTTTCTAAGACTGACGGATTCTACTGTCGCAATGGACAGATCGAGCTTAAACAACCGGAACCAATCCCAGAGCTTATGAGGCTATGGTCCAGCATGGATGCAGATTCCAGACATTTTCGTGAGAACATACGGTTCTTCAATGGGCATTTCGCCTTCACAACCCTTGGCGTCAGCCTTGATGAGAACTACACAAACATGAATCTGGGGTATACACATTCCGGGTACACGGAACCATCTATCACAATGTGCATTCGTTCGGGCCTAGCTCACGTCCAGAACATCTGCAGTTGTACTTCTATGATGACGACCCAACCATAACCCATCGTAAGGCGGCCACAAAGCAATTAGATCAAGAGGTCGTGAAGAAGTTAGTAGACATACTTAAAGAGAACCCTTACTCCCAGCAATTTAGGAGTTTGGGTGCACACAAGGACAACCTTGATGATTATAGGATAGACCTAAACACCGATAAGAGGCTTGACCAAAGAACATATAATAGACCTTTGTCATCTGAGGTTGCTGCAATTTGGGTTGAGGGCAGCGACCTGGCAAAAAGGTTTGACCGTAGGATAACACTTTATGGTAACAACAACGAAAGGCATAGCATACGCATGTCATCCGGAGCATATGACCCGTTGTCTTATCCCCTATTATATCCAAGGGGCGAACTAGGTTGGCATCCGAAACTACCTAAATGTAATGTTCCTTGGGAGGCTGTACTACATCCTCAACTTGTCCATGATGATGATGAGGATGCAAGTATGACATCTGTGTACCTTTTTGTTTCAATACAAAAATTATTTCTAAAGGTAGTCATTGTTTTGCTCCTATACTATCGTGTGCAGAGGGAAATAGAAGCTTGTGCATCTCCGTCAGAGACTACTACTGTTATATGCTGCAGACACGGCCTGCAATCTTCAATCCCATACTCTGTGGAGCACGACTGCTGCAGCAATGGGCTGTTGACATGTACGTTAAGATTGAGAGCTGTCGGTTGAGGTGGTACAGGAAGAACCAGACGCAGATTCGTGCCGACTTGTATAAAGGAGTGGTTGATGCCATCACTTCAGGGGAGACGCGGGCAAGCGCTGTTGGGGTTAGAATAGTGCTCCCTGGGACATACCCTGGTGGCGACCGCGACATGAAGAAGAGACATATGGATGCCATGGCAATTCTCCATACATACGGGAAGCCAGACATCTTCCTCACCATGACTTGCAATCCTAAATGGGACGAGATAACAAACGAGTTGCTGCCTGGTCAGACGGCGCAAGACCGACCTGATATTGTTGCTCGTGTGTTCTATGGCAAACTAGAGCACATGAAGTACATGTTGTTCAAGAAGCAGATCCTGGGTGTTGTAGTTGCTTACGTATACGTAGTCGAGTTCCAAAAAGGGGCCTCCCCCACGCACATTTTTTGTTGATCATGGACTCAACATATAAGCTTATCGTCCCGGAACAGTATGACCGACTCATTTCCGTGGAGCTCCCAGACAAGCACAAGTATCCGGAATTGTATGCAATGGTGGTAAAGCATATGATGCACGGACCATGTGGTGCTCTCAACCCGAAGAATGTTTGCATGCAAGAAAACGGTTGCAAGTGCAGATATCCACAGCCGTTCAATGAGAACACAGCACAGGGGAAGGACTCATACCCAGTGTATCGACGGAGAGACGATGGAAGACGTGCTAAGGTCACAGGGAAGATGCTGGACAACAGATGGGTTGTACATTATAACCCATACCTACTGCGGATGTTCAATTGCCACATCAACGTTGAGGTCTGCTCTAGCATAAAGGCTGTGAAATATCTTTACAAGTATATTTACAAGGGCCATGATAAGGCTTCTTTCAGCATCGATCAGCTCGATGCCGATGGTAACATTGATGAGATCAAGAGGTACGTTGACGCTAGGTGGGTCACACCTCCGGAGGCTATGTGGAGGATATTTGGCTTCCCACTTTGCACCAATTACCCGCCTGTCTTGCAGTTGCCCCTTCATCTCCCTAATATGCACAGGGTTGTGTTCAATGCGCAGGCTGACTTGAAGAATGTTGTAGCCTCCGAAAATGCTTCAAAATCCATGTTAACGGAGTATTTCAAGGCTAACCTGGAACACCCTCGGGCTAGGCATATATTGTACAAGGATTTTCCCGGAAGCTTTACGTGGCAGAAGAAAAAGAAGTATTGGAAGCCGCGGGCCGAGCGTTTTCAAATTGGGCGCATAGTGTCTGCCAATCCTGCCGAGGGGGAGCGATACTACCTGCGGGTGTTGCTTAACCATGTTACGGGCAAAACATCCTTCGACAACTTGCTCACCGTGGATAGCGTGCTATGTGGGAGCTTTAGAGAGGCTGCTGAAAGGTTGGGACTCATCGAGGCAGACAACACGCTCGACGACTGTCTTAATGAGGCTGAGCAGTGGGCGATGCCATGTTCACTTAGGAGGCTCTTCGCAACCATCTTGGTGCACTGCGAGCCAGGCGATGTGCGTGGATTATGGGATCGGCACTTCGAGCCTATGTCAGATGACTATCGTCGATCACGCACATCCACTGACGAGGTGGAGCAGATGGTGTTGCTTGACATTAGGGGAATGTTGTAGTCAATGGGTAAAGACATTGTTGATTTCGCTCTTCCAATCATAGATGATGCGTTTGACCCTACAGAGGGCGAGGCAAGAGAGTTTATCGAGGAATCAACCGTTGAGTTTGACATGGATGACACAAAATTGGCATCTTCACTCAACATGGAGCAGAGGGCCGCATACGATGAGATACTAGGGGCTGTTGAACGCGGTGATGGGGGTGTTTTCTTTGTTGATGGCCCTGGAGGTACAGGTAAGACCTTCCTATATAGGGTGATGCTTGCCAAGGTGAGAAGCCAAGGCAAGATTGGTATCGCTACCGCGACGTCCGGTGTCGCCGCTTCTATCATGCCTGGCGGCAGGACTACCCACTCCAAGTTCAAGATCCCATTGAGTTGCGATGATGGAGCCTCGTGCAGCTTCACCAAGCAGAGTGGGACCGCCAAGCTGCTACGGATGGCCTCCTTGATCATATGGGACGAGGCCAGCATGACAAAGCGACAAGCGGTTGAGGCATTGGATAATAGCATGCGCGACATAATGGGAATACGCGACCGACCCTTTGGAGGAAAGACTGTTGTTTTTGGCGGGGACTTTAGGCAGGTTCTTCCGGTCGTCAGAAGGGGGTCGCGGGGCCAGATAATTGATGCAACCCTCCGAAGCTCTCATCTATGGAAGGGCATGCGTCAGCTTCGGCTCATCACCAACATGAGGACTCATAATGACACGTGGTTTGCCGATTACTTGCTAAGGGTCGGCAATGGCACTGAGGAAGTTGATGATCAAGGCAACATAGTACTCCCTGAAGATATTTGTCTACCGTCTACAGGCGAGGTTGATGACCTAGAGAAGCTTATTGAGCACGTATTTCCAAGTCTAGACGACAACATGGCTGATTCGAATTACATGACATCTCGAGCAATCCTTTCCACAACTAATGACAATGTAGACAAAATAAACATCCGCATGATAGAGCGTTTTCATGGAGATGAAGTAATCTACCATAGTTTTGACAGTGCGGAGGATGACCCATATGGCTACTATGCTCAGGAGTTTCTGAATGGATTGACTCCTAACGGTCTTCCTTCGCATGCTCTAAAACTAAAGCTGAACTGCCCTGTGATACTTCTAAGGAACATTGATCCAGCTAATGGGCTTTGTAATGGCACTAGGCTTGTTGTTAGAGGTTTTGAGAGGAACACCATTGATGCAGAAATCGTGATTGGACAACACGCTGGCAGGAGGGTCTTCCTTCCTCGAATACCTCTCCGCCCATCTGAAAATGATATGTTTCCGTTCAAGTTTAAGAGAAAACAATTTCCTATAAGGCTTAGCTTTGCTATGACCATTAACAAGGCTCAAGGGCAGACCATCCCGATTGTTGGTGTCTACCTACCCAATCCCGTGTTCTCACATGGTCAACTCTATGTTGCTTTGTCTCGAGCCACCGCGAAGAGAAACATAAAGATACTATTCAGAAGGAGAAGCCGAAGGAGAAGACCAACAAGCATAAGGACAATCCAAAAAAGCGTAAAAGAACTAGCGTGTCCTTACTGACCTCGATGAAGAACATCGTCTACAAGGAAGTCCTTACAGGTTGAAGACCCGTTAATATCAAGGCAGGTTTTGTAATGACAGAGCAATTACTCATGCGATTGTCTAGACATGATGTAATTCGTTTTTCTACATGTATATTTTAATTTGTTATTTTGATAGCTGGAGGTATATTCGATCATCGCAAGATACGCACTGCAGTTCAATAATCAGCCGTCATATTGGCACCATCATCGCTGTTATGTTTTTTCTACTATTGTTGTTTTTATGTCAGTGTACATGTTACACAGCGTACTATTTAGTGTGTTAGCTGCCATCTAGATTTAATGATTGGCCTACTAAATTCATTGGACATGCAAAGGGTCTTTTTTAATTAAGGCAAGTTATCATACCCGTTCTTATTTATTTTGCTTATTTGATACTATGCTTGACTGTGAATTTATTTGCGTCCTTATTATCTATCTATTATTCTGGCGTCCTTATTATCTACATATTATTCTGATATGTCACAACTAAAAGATTCAGAACGGTTTGAATTATAAGACGAACACACGAATAAGGGAAGTTTGTCCAACTTTTGAAATTATATTTTGCATATGTACTTTTAATAATTAATAAAGTGCGTGTAATGCCATTTTCTAATAAGTTTAAATACCCATTAGACTCTGTAGTTTGTGGCAATGCAAATGTCTGTTTGCTGAAGTGTGCAATTTTCGTCAAAAGTTATATTACCAGTACTTTCACCCAGCTATACTAATTAACTAACATTTCAATTCAAGTTACATATTACTCTTTTCCATTGGTTCATTTACGTTTATGAGTTTACTATTGACTCGACAGAAACAGTTCTAAACTATAGATTGTACAAGGCTGCATTAATCTTGGACCTGGCGAGGATTGCTTCAGGGAGCAAGCATCGTTTCATGATTTTCTGGTCCATGAGAACTTGTGTTAGGCTGATATCGAGCATCGTGTGATGTGAAGCCTGCGTGGGACAGCAAGGATTCCATGAAGATGGCTGGTTGGTCTGAGGGTGGTCGACTTATAGTTGACCATGCCATGACTATTTGCTGTGCTGGCATCAAATAATGAAATGTTCATCGAAATGTGTATCCTTTACTAGCTGCCATGTAATACTAGGAATCTCTCTTTAGCTTTTGATGAGAGCATGCACTAGATTTATATGGAGCTCCAAATCCATGCTAAATAATTAAACCGCGGCAACATGAAACTATGAAAGAAATTACTATAGTTATTTATATAAAGCCTAAAAGATATCATTGGAGGACTTTTTGATGGATTTTTTATGTTGCTAATACTTTGTGACCTGTTATTTAGCATGCAGGTTATTTTTTATTGGCATGTTTAAAACATAGCCTCAAACCAAAATTATAAATAATTTAATTTTACAAGACGCAGACTTATTAATATATATCCAAAATATAAGATGCCGATGTCCAGATATAATATCCGGAAACAAAAAATATATTATCGGCATACTTAGTATTAATTACGGCATGTGATCATATTCGGTCTTTACAAAATGGCATGTTTAATATTTTTCATTGTAATCTAATACTTGATTGATCACGCAGAATCACAAACAATATATAGTAATTGTAATCATATGAGTTGATTCATTTTTTGATTTTATAATTATTGTTTCCTTATAAACATCTATAAAATGCTTCACAATTTAAACAGCCAAACCCAAACCATACCGCTCTTGCACCCTTGCCACTACACCTATCTTTGACATGTCATCATCCAACAGCATCGACGGCGTTGATGATCATCAACAAGAACAAGAAGATAAGAAGGAGTTGCACCCTGATGAAGAACCGAACAGAGATGGGAATATTGGTGAGGGATCTGCACCGAGATGTAAGAAACTAAAGAAGAATGAGCATATCCTGCCTGTGCAATTCCCATCCATGCTTTCGTCGAACCATTTTGCTAACCTAATCCAACGTCGTGAGGTGCATCACATCCCTCATGCACATCTCCCCTCAGGCTGGGATATCCAGCGTAACACAGGGTCAAGTGCAGCGAGGAAAGACGTTTGGGGATCCAACAATTATGAGATTATACAGGCACAGAAGCATACTAGCATGTTGGTGCAGGTTTTGATTGAACACATAAATCTTCTGATGAAGTTGGTCGAGAGCTTATTCAAGAGAGGGACAAGAAGCCACGACCAGCTGACAAGGACGAAGCATAAGCAAAATTACAGTAATGTTGACATGATAGATTGTTTCTTTTATCATCCCGTGTAACCGTTCGGACTTGAACAATAATAAAGTTTGCTTTTCAGTTCATTTATGGATGCTACGTGTGTCCTAACTATGCTCAATGACAATCCGATTTTCCCTTAATTCTTATTTATAATTCCCTAATTACGCTCTAATTTCTTAAACTAATTATACACGACGATGGCGTGACCAAAAAAACGGCTTAATTTCAGAATACAATTTGTCATGCTAACTCTTAGCCGAAAGTCCTAATTGCAGGCATGCACACTATCTCTCCCGTCTCAATATAGGCACCTTCATTTGTACCTTCATTTGTCATTTAGACAGTCGTGATGAAAAATAATAAACAAGTTTCTCCCGTTGTGCAATTATATTATTTGATATAGATGATGATTGTAAAGTGATGTGTTAGGCACGATATATCATTTGTCCCATAGCTACGCACGAGCAGATACCTATATCAAAATTTTATATATCATCAAGTTAATGAAAAAAAGAAATATATTATAATTAATTAATATATTAATGTGAATATAAGAAAGGTTAATAAATATCCATAAAAATGAAAGTATGTTTATCAAAGGCAAGTGATAAATCACATGCGTTTTCATAGGCAAGTGATCATAATTTTAATCATACCGAATATCATGGACCGATTTTGTTATGTACGTTTCCTTGTTTAATACATCCCGATTTAATAGGTTGCCGAATATTACATATCTAAATACAGATAATTCACCCATGGGGGCCTAGCCAGCCAAAATCAAAATTTCATCACTTTTTCATTTTCCCGCCGCCCACCATGCTTATATAAATAACCCCCGCTGCCCACAAATTGTCTGTACAGCAAAAGTCATCTCCTCCACGACGACCATGGTGATCTCATATGGATCGATCACATCTAAGAGGGTGGTGGCGCCGGCGCCAGCTCCTGTCACCAGTACACTCATCTCCCCTCCGATGAACAGGCAAGATATAATAATCTTTTAGTACGTCGATTTGCCATCACTATATAACTGGTTTTTCTATTGAAATCATCACCAATGTTTTGCCACTTGTTCTTTTATCTAAAAAGATGGATCACATGGGATACACTATAACATATTAATAGGCTTGGCCATCAAAACATCTATTGTCGGCTTGTTTTCATCTTGTATATTTGTTAAAACCAGATGGATAGTTAGTCTGAATTACATATACTTTTTTTCTTCATCGTGTACAAACCAGATGTAGCAAGCACTAACACAATCACCTGAGTATATTACTATTTTATTAGCATTCATTTATATAGTTCCATAAGTTATTAGATTGATGGTGTGGCTGTAATCTCATTGGGGTTGTTTCTTATAACCATTGGGTACTGCATGTTTTCAAAACCATATTTATCCCATATGCAATAGTACTGATTGCAAAGAAGGCACCTGGACAGAACATGAATAATATGTATAAATTTCACATGATTAGTGTTTGGCCACTAGAATGTTATGTTGCTTGTCTGCTAAATTTTGTGCTCCACATGGAAATGCATTTTACCTGATCCTTTTGTTTTTTTATACGCACAGGAACATGAATTTTCATCACGTCCAAATGGAACACATTTATCATAATTGCTGGATTATTCAAGCTAGGGTCATGTGGAAGGCTCACATCAAAGAGAATGGAATGGGAAACTTGTACCTTCAGTGCATACTACTCGATCGGCATGTAAGAATACTTTATAGCCCATATATTGTAAATACAATTTTGATATACATGTTTATTTGCTCATTGTTGTTATGTGTCATGATAATATGCTAGGGAACAAAGATGGAAGCGATTGCATACAACAGCCAGGCAATCCGTTTCAACAGCGTGCTAGAAACCGGTAGGACCTATGATTTCAATCGTGTCGGGTTTAACCCCACAGAAATGCCAGATGGTCATTTCTGGTACCTAGCCATGGACTTTGTCGCCACGCTAAGTTCTACGACCGAGGTTATGATGTCGGCGCAGCAGATAACATCGACAATTTGCCCACCGTGCTTTCCACAGTTCGCAGAAATCTTTGAGCTACGGGACAAAACCATCATGGGTGCTTCATTTAGTTAGTTGATTGTGCATATTAATCCGTACAACTTAGAGTCTCATTGTGATTTAAATTTTGCAGATGTGGTTGCTATCCTTGCCTATGTTGGTCAGATAGAATTTAAGTGGGATGCAATATATAGGCGCCGCGTCCCTTCTCTTGAAATTGGCCTCATGAACTTTCAGTAAGAGCCAATTATAATATGAGTTTATCATATGCTTATTTATGCAATTCTATTTCTGCAATGATACTCACATTTGTATTTGTTTATAGACGGCAGATAATTTTCTTACGTATACGTGAAGAACACGTTGGGCCTAACTTCTGGCGTTTGCAATGCACTGACAATCTGTTCGAGAAGTTAGCTGTAACTTATATACAGGTAAATCAGAGGCATCGTTGCTTGCAAACTATGAGGGAGAGCACATTCTTCTTCTCTCCCAACATTAATTATGATCATCATTATCTACAAGGTAGGGGATGCGTTCTATTTTTAATTTGTTTTCAATAGAATTTTTCTGTAATACTATGTCACTACTATATAACACTGATTGTTTTCGTAGATATCCATGAAGCCAGTCTGACGACACTTGATGAAACACGTGTGTACGTCAATCGTGTTGTTCAAGGTAGGAACAATGGACGTCAGAAGTATCATAGCTGCAATTAGAGCATCCTTGAGGGTTGTGGACGACTGACTATGTACTGATGCATAATCAAATGTCGCGAATAAATTGCTTCTACAGTTTTGTGGTGGATTGAATTGAGAATTATCATTTTGGCATTATGATTAATGTATTATACATATGTATACCTTCATATTACGCAGTGTTCAATATTTCGTCTTACGCTGTCGTCTTTTTCCCGTCTCTCCCCCACCATTTCTTTTTTCACACAAGCCAGGAAAGGTAACATCACACGCACGCAGCTGTTAGTTTATTCGAAAAACTGACTTAGTCCTCTTCCCCTCGTGCGATCCCAACACAGGCATGATCCTGGGATAACAACACGCGCACCCACGCCTCCGCCGACGCATGTTTGGCCCCAACCGCCCAAGTCCTCTGGTCCATGTTCTCCTTCTCTTATGCCTCGTTCGTTTATGCCTAATCGATCCTAACACGATGGTGCGCGCATGACTCGCATGTAAGGATTATGTTCCAGTTGGAATATATATCAAACAATAGTTACTTCATTTGTTCATTTACGACTTTTTTTTTCTCCTGACTATGAGCATTATAGTTTATTAATTGATCTTTAAAGTTTTGCGCGAATAAAAGGCCAATGTTAGGTGTTTCATGCACTATTATATTGGGACAAGACTCAGTACTGCTTTATTTTATTGATCAAGTAAGCTATACACAATATATCTACACCATTGCCACGCACAGGCGCCTATGCATTTTATCATGATGGCTACAGTTTTTTTATGGCAACTTGTAAGTATGGAAGGATATGGGCCACTTTCCGATTACATGATATCGATTACTTAAAGTTTTCAACATCGTGGGAATGAAGCTAGAGGAAATGAATAATATAGACATGCACGGATGGAATGATATGGGGCACCTTCCATCTGCCTTAAGGTACCATGTGTTGTGACACTTAATGCATCTGATGCTGAGAATCAGGCGTAATTAATAGTTTGCTTATTATTTGGCTTTCAAAAACGGAAGTTGCTTTATTATTTGGAAGGCTCATATGTCTATATGATGCAGCTGCCATACAGGAACTGATCCCTTCATATAACCTCCGACGAGCTCCTGTTTCAACACCCACCCCAGTCTTCACCAATTTTCGATCTCTCACGACTCTCATCAATGGAGGTTGTGCATGAGTCAGTGGATGTTCAGCTCGCACCACAGGAGGCTTTGCCCGCCCCTCAGGAGGCTGCGGGCAATGTGAATGCCCTAGAAGATGCCATTGAATACATTTTTCAATTTATCACTGTTGTCCAGGACGATGAGGCACTAAAGTAAGTTACACTGCTCTTCATATTACTCTTGTACACATCAAGCTAGATATCAGTTGGGCAACACAGCAGGTTAGACATAATTAACCATGATAGTCCACTATATTATGTTTGGTTGTCTAGGTGTTTTATATATTTTAGTGTATATAATTATTGCACTATTGCACCTTTGTTAAATATTGTATGTGTGCCTCTGTGTCACACCATTTTACCTATGGTACATGTGCCCATGTTATTTTTTATACCTCTATAAGATTATTAAAGACAAAATAACTACCAGGTTATCACAAAAGAGGTACCGTGTTTTAAAGCAAGTAATTTTGATTCACTGCTTTACATTATACAAAATAGTTAGTCTAAATGTGATACATAGATGGATGGATGTGATTTGGTAAAGATTGGTCTGCATTTTTTGGGCAGCACAATCTGGATTAGAAGCGAGCGACCATATCAGATTGAAATCAGCCTACGGATGCTCCAGGAAACAATTAGCCTTTTTGGAACAATTCATCCTGAGTGCTTCAATCTTGCAGTTCGTAAGCTTGCAAGCACTGAAATAGAGAGCACTGCAGGTACTAGAATGCTTGGAAACAAACATTTTTTCGACTTGCAGTTTCATTCTCTGGCGCGGGCCCTCAGACACTCTTCAATGGAGCAAGAA
Organism: Triticum aestivum; assembly: GCF_018294505.1. Taxonomy (NCBI): domain Eukaryota; kingdom Viridiplantae; phylum Streptophyta; class Magnoliopsida; order Poales; family Poaceae; genus Triticum; species Triticum aestivum. The sequence goes on along the minus strand of NC_057807.1, from coordinate 224,103,368 downwards.
ACACGCACCGCGGTGCTGATTGACAATGCCATTGTTCGGTCATTTCCTAAATATGATGTGTTCAACTCTAACATTGTAAGATACTCATTTTTATAAAGTAATTTGCTTGTTCTATTTTGTACTAACATGTGTCTATTTACGACAGTATCTACTACCATTTGTTGCCGTGGATTCTTCGTACGGACTACTTGTAGTCGACATGGAATATAGGAGGGTTCTCCCAATTGATCCATCAATCGACGTCTATGTTGGACCATACAACTTTCATAACACTGAAACGAGGAAGGAGATCACAATGTTGAAACAAGAGTTCAACAATGTGTTGCAGATGAGGATCCATGGTTGGAATACGAATCTCATGGACTGGTCAACGCACGGCATCGCTTCAAATGGCAAGCAGTAATATAGTAAATCGATCACATGCGTTATAAGCAGACCGTTATAGTTTTAATATAGTTACTTTTTTTGTAACAGCAACGACTCCGCTTTCCTTGTCCTACGGGAGATGGCCCACCAGAATGGTACTACTGATTCTGGTAGGAAGACAACTCACGTAAGTACACAATACCTAGGTTTATTGTTCGATTTGCTTACCAGCAATTTATAAATTAATATTTTTCGATATTCTCTAGGATTCAATACAGCTCAGAAAGAACCTGCTGGTCCAGATGCTGACGATAAAAAACAATGAAGCAGCTGGAAACATACCAGATGAAATTAAAGCGGCATTGAGGGTTTTAAACGACTGAATATGGTCCATTGCATTTTCGTATGTCGCAAATAAATGGCAATTACATCTTTGTTAGGGATCGTATTGAGAATTATCTATTTGGCAATACAGAGAAATATAAAATTCATTGGATGGTATATATAGGTTTAAATACTTTGTTTTGTTTTGGATATATTAAACATTTGTTTTGCGACGCACCCTATAACTCAAAATATCACATCAATTATAACAGTAAAGTCATGAACTACATAATTGGCAATACGAACTATATATAACTAACACGTCACTGCCTACTTATCAACATCAGCGCTATAAGAAAAGCGGTTGTCGTAAATCACGACGCTCAGCTCCTTTAAGTTTAGTATATAGAGTGATGACAACAAAGTTAAGGCGATAAATGACAACTGTCCCCACACAGAAACCTTGACTGATTTGACACACCAGCCTTTGCAGCTAAGGCCAAAAGTTCTTGAGGAAGGGAATATAATACCCATCAGGGCCAGAGGCCTCCTTCGGGTTGGCAGAGTTAATGACCTCATTCTCGGTGTTTTAGATCATGTTACATTTGTCCCATAGAGAGGGAGAGACAGATAGACCACCCTCCCGCTTAGCCCCGAACATAGAAGAGAATAATTCCACAATGTGGGATGTGATGAGGGATTGATCCGAAGCCCTAACGGCATTAAGGATGAGGCTATCCGAAACATCTTCTTCTTCTATCATTGGGGATTCCCCTTTAAGAGTCCAATTGAGGGTACCACGCTGACGCCAATATATCTCTGCCTGCTGATGCAGCTGCACCGGAGCGGCTTCAAGGTTGTATCGGACTGACCAATCATTTTCCGAGAGGCCTATCGCATGTGCTAAAAGGCCCAAGCTCACGAACTTCGCCTCTAAAGAATTTTTTTCACTGTGGGTCTCCGCTGCTCTGTTAAGAGACCAGCCCCTAATAAACTGTCGAAGCTCATACGAGCATTTGTGCCAGTCGTCTATGGCCCGAAACTATAAATGAGAAGGGATAAGAAGTATAGAAATCTTGGTAAAAAGAATATTGATGAAGCCCTCCACTAGAAGCCAGGAAGCATCGAACTGGAATCACGAAGAGGTCATAGGTTGGTTTAAGCCAGCATCCAAAATGAGGGGAGCTGGAACTATATGGGTTTGAATACTTTTTTTTGTTTTGGATTTATTAAACATTTGTTTTGCGACGCATCATATAACTCGAAATATCAGGTCAATTATAACAGTAAAGGCTTGAACTACATAATTGGCAATACGAACTATATATACCTAACACATAAATGCCTACTTATCAACATCAGCGTTAAAAGAAAAATCACTTGTCGTAAATCTATGGGTGATGGAAAGTATGTGAAGGAAATATGCCCTAGAGGCAATAATAAAGTTATTATTTATTTCCTTATTTCATGATAAATGTTTATTATTCATGCTAGAATTGTATTAACCGGAAACATGATACATGTGTGAATACATAGACAAACAAAGTGTCACTAGTATGCCTCTACTTGACTAGCTCGTTAATCAAAGATGGTTATGTTTCCTAACCATGAACAATGAGTTATTATTTGATTAACGAGGTCACATCATTAGTAGAATGATCTGATTGACATGACCCATTCCATTAGCTTAGCACCCGATCGTTTAGTATGTTGCTATTGCTTTCTTCATGACTTATACATGTTCCTATGACTATGAGATTATGCAACTCCCGTTTACCGGAGGAACACTTTGGGTACTACCAAACGTCACAACGTAACTGGGTGATTATAAAGGAGTACTACAGGTGTCTCCAATGGTCGATGTTGGGTTGGCGTATTTCGAGATTAGGATTTGTCACTCCGATTGTCGGAGAGGTATCTCTGGGCCCTCTCGGTAATACACATCACATAAGCCTTGCAAGCATTACAACTAATATGTTAGTTGTGAGATGATGTATTACGGAACGAGTAAAGAGACTTGCCGGTAACGAGATTGAACTAGGTATTGGATACCGACGATCGAATCTCGGGCAAGTAACATACCGATGACAAAGGGAACAACGTATGTTGTTATGCGGTCTGACCGATAAAGATCTTCGTAGAATATGTAGGAGCCAATATGGGCATCCAGGTCCCGCTATTGGTTATTGACCGGAGACGTGTCTCGGTCATGTCTACATTGTTCTCGAACCCGTAGGGTCCGCACGCTTAAGGTTACGATGACAGTTATATTATGAGTTTATGCATTTTGATGTACCGAAGGTTGTTCGGAGTCCCGGATGTGATCACGGACATGACGAGGAGTCTCGAAATGGTCGAGACATAAAGATTGATATATTGGAAGCCTATGTTTGGACATCGGAAGTGTTCCGGGTGAAATCGGGATTTTACCGGGTTACCGGAACCCCCCGGGAGCTATTTGGGCCATAGTGGGCCTTAGTGGAAAAGAGAAGGGGCTGCCCTAGATGGGCTGCGCCCCCCCCCCCTTCCCCTAGTCCTATTAGGACTAGGAGAGGTGGCCGGCCCCCTCCTCCTCTTTTCCCCTCCGAGGAATCCTAGTTGGACTAGGATTGGAGGGGGAATCCTACTCCCAGAAGGAGTAGGACTCTCCTGCGCCTCCCCCCTTTGGCCGGCCAGCCTCCCCTCCTCTCCTCCTTTATATACGGAGGCAGGGGCACCTCTAAACACACAAGTTGACACAAGTTGATCCACGTGATCGATTCCTTAGCCGTGTGCGGTGCCCCCTGCCACCATATTCCTCGATAATACTGTAGCGGAGTTTAGGCGAAGCCCTGCTGCTGTAGTTCATCAAGATCGTCACCACGCCGTCGTGCTGACGGAACTCTTCCCCGACACTTTGCTGGATCGGAGTCCGGGGATCGTCATCGAGCTGAACGTGTGCTCGAACTCGGAGGTGCCGTAGTTTCGGTGCTTGATCGGTTGGATCGTGAAGACGTACGACTACTTCCTCTACGTCGTGTCATCGCTTCCGCAGTCGGTCTGCGTTGGGTACGTAGACAACACTCTCCCCTCGTTGCTATGCATCACATGATCCTGTGTGCGCGTAGGAAATTTTTTGAAATTACTACGAAACCCAACAGTGGCATCCGAGCCTAGGTTATTGATGTTGATGTTATATGCACGAGTAGAACACAAGTAAGTTGTGGACGATACAAGTCATACTGCCTACCAGCATGTCATACTTTGGTTCGGCGGTATTGTTGGACGAGACGACCCGGACCAACCTTACGCGTACGCTTACGCGAGACCGGTTCCCTCGACGTGCTTTGCACAGAGATGGCTTGCGGGCGACTGCCTCTCCAACTTTAGTTGAACCAAGTATGGCTACGCCCGGTCCTTGCGAAGGTTAAAACGGAGTCTATTTGACAAACTATCGTTGTGGTTTTGATGCGTAGGTGAGATTGGTTCTTACTTAAGCCCGTAGCAGCCACGTAAAACATGCAACAACAAAGTAGAGGACGTCTAACTTGTTTTTGCAGGGCATGTTGTGATGTGATATGGTCAAGGCATGATGCTGAATTTTATTGTATGAGATGATCATGTTTTGTAACCGAGTTATCGGCAACTGGCAGGAGCCATATGGTTGTCGCTTTATTGTATGCAATGCAATCGCGATGTAATGCTTTACTTTATTACTAAACGGTAGTGATAGTCGTGGAAGCATAAAGATTGGCGAGACGACAACGATGCTACGATGGAGATCAAGGTGTCGCGCCGGTGACGATGGTGATCATGACGGTGCTTCGGAGATGGAGATCACAAGCACAAGATGATGATGGCCATATCATATCACTTATATTGATTGCATGTGATGTTTATCTTTTTATGCATCTTATCTTGCTTTGATTGACGGTAGCATTATAAGATGATCTCTCACTAAATTATCAAGAAGTGTTCTCCCTGAGTATGCACCGTTGCCAAAGTTCGTCGTGCCCAGACACCACGTGATGATCGGGTGTGATAAGCTCTACGTCCATCTACAACGGGTGCAAGCCAGTTTTGCACACGCAGAATACTCAGGTTAAACTTGACGAGCCTAGCATATGCAGATATGGCCTCGGAACACGGAGACCGAAAGGTCGAGCGTGAATCATATAGTAGATATGATCAACATAACGATGTTCACCATTGAAAACTACTCCATCTCACGTGATGATCGGTTATGGTTTAGTTGATTTGGATCACGTGATCACTTAGAAGATTAGAGGGATATCTATCTAAGTGGGAGTTCTTAAGTAATATGATTAATTGAACTTAAATTTATCATGAACTTAGTCCTGGTAGTATTTTGCAAATTATGTTGTAGATCGATAGCTCGCATTGTTGCTTCCCTGTGTTTATTTTGATATGTTCCTAGAGAAAATTGTGTTGAAAAATGTTAGTAGCAATGATGCGGATTTGATCCGCGATCTGAGGTTTATCCTCATTGCTGCACAGAAGAATTATGTCCTTAATGCACCGCTAGGTGACAGACCTATTGCAGGAGCAAATGCAAACGTTATGAACGTTTGGCTAGCTCAATATGATGACTACTGGATAGTTATGTGCACCATGCTTTATGGCTTAGAATCGGGACTTCAAAGATGTTTTGAACATCATGGACCATATGAGATGTTCCAGTATTTGAAGTTAGTATTTCAAGCAAATACCCGAGTTGAGAGATATGAAATCTCCAACAAGTTCTATAGCTAAAAGATGGAGGAGAATCGCTCAACTAGTGAGCATGTGCTCAGATTGTCTGAGTACTTCAATCGCTTGAATCAAGTGGGAGTTAATCTTCCAGATAAGATAGTGATTGACAGAATTCTCTAGTCACCATCACTATGTTACTGAACTTCGTGATGAACTATAGTATGCAAGGGATGACGAAAATGATTCCTGAGCTCTTCGTGATATTGAAATCGACGAAGGTAAAAAAATCAAGAAAGAGCATCAAGTGTTGATGATTGACAAGACCACTAGTTTCAAGAAAAGGGCAGAGGGAAGAAGGGGAACTTCAAGAAGAACAGCAAGCAAGTTGCTGCTCAAAGTGAAGAAGCCCAAGTCTGGTCCTAAGCCTGAGACTAAGTGTTTCTACTGCAAAGGGACTGGTCACTGGAAGCGGAACTACCCCAAGTGATTGGCAGATAATAAGGATGGCAAAGTGAACATAAGTATATTTGATATACATGTTATTGATGTGTACTTTACTAGTGTTTATAGCAACCCCTCAGTATTTGATACTAGTTCAGTTGCTAAGTTTAGTAAACTCGAAACGGGAGTTGCAGAATAAACAAAGACTAGTTGAAGGGGAAGTGACGATGAGTGTTGGAAGTAGTTCCAAGATTGATATGATCATCGCACACTCCCTATACTTTCGGGATTAGTGTTGAAACTAAATAAGTGTTATTTGGTGTTGGCGTTGAACATGAATATGATTTGATCATGTTTATTGCAATACGGTAATTCATTTAAGTAAGAGAATAAAATGTTGTTCTGTTTACATGAATAAAACCTTATATGGTTACACACCCAATGAAAATGGTTCATTGGATCTCGATCGTAGTGATACACATATTCATAATATTGAAACCAAAAGATGCAAAGTTAATAATGATAGTGCAACTTATTTGTGGCACAGCCGTTTGGGTCATATCGGTGTAAAGCGCATGAAGATACTCCATAAAGATGGATTTTCGGAATCACTTGGTTATGAATCATTTGATGCTTGCGAACCGTGCCTTTTGGGCAAGATGACTAAAACTCCGTTCTCCAGAACAATGGAACGTGCTACTGACTTATTGGAAATAATACATACCGATGTATGCAATCCAATGAGTGTTGATGCTCGCGGCAAGTATCATTATTTTCTGATCTTCACAGATGATTTGAGCAGATATGAGTATATCTACTTGATGAAACATAAGTCTGAAATAATTGAAAGGTTCAAAGAATTTCAGAGTGAAGTGGAAAAATCATCGTAACAAGAAAAATAAAGTTTCTGCGATCTGATCACGGAGACGAATATTTGAATTACGAGTTTGGTCTTCAATTAAAACAATGTGGAATAGTTTCATATCTCACGCCACCTGGAACACCACAATGTTATGGTGTGTCCGAACGTCGTAACCGCGCTTTATTGGATATGGTGCGATCTATGATGTCTCTTATTGATTTACCATTGTCGTTTTGGGGTTATGCATTAAAGACAGCTGCATTCACGTTAAAAGGGCACCATCTAAATCCGTTGAGACGACACTATATGAACTATGGTTTAGCAAGAAACCCAAGTTGTCGTTTCTTAAAGATTGGGGCTGCGATGCTTATGTGGAAAAGTTTCATCCTGATAAGCTCGAACCCAAATCGGAGAAGTGCGTCTTCATAGAATACCCAAAGGAAATTGTTGGGTACACCTTCTATCACAGATCTGGAGGCAAGATATTCGTTGCTAAAAATGGATCCTTTCTGGAGAAGGAGTTTCTCTCGAAAGAAGTGAGTGGGAGGAAAGTAGAACTTGATGAGGTAACTGTACCTGCTCCCTTATTGGAAAGTAGTTCATCACAGAAATCAGTTCCTGTGACAAATACACCAATTAGTGAGGAAGCTAATGATATTGATCATAAAACTTCAGATCAAGTTACTACAGAACCTCGTAGATCTTCCAGAGTAAGATCTACACCAGAGTGGTGTAGTAATCATATTCTGGAAGTCATGTTACTAGACCATGATGAACCTACGAACTATGAGGAAGCGATGATGAGCCCAGATTCCGCGAGATGGCTTGAGGCCATAAAATCTGAGATATGATCCATGTATGACAACAAAGTATGGACTTTGATTGACTTGCTCGATGATCAGCAAAGCCATGTTAAATAAATGGATCTTCAAGAGGAAGACGGACACTGATAGTAGTGTTACTATCTACCAAGCTCGACTTGTTGCAAAAGTTTTTCAACAAGTTCAAGGTGTTGAATACGATGAGGTTTTCTCACTCGTATCGATGCTTAAGTCTATCCGAATCATGTTAGCGATTGCCGCATTTTATGATTATGAAATTTGGCAGATGGATGTCAAAACTGCATTTCTGAATGGATTTCTGGAAGAAGAGTTGTATATGATGCAACCAGAAGGTTTTGTCAATCCTAAAGGTGCTAACAAAAGTGCAAGCTCCAGCGATCCATCTATGGACTGGTGCAAGCATCTCGGAGTTGGAATATACGCTTTGATAAGTTGATCAAAGCATATAGTTTTATATAGGCTTACGATGAAGCCTGTATTTACAATAAAATGAGTTGGAGCACTACAGCCTTTCTGATTAGTATATGTGAGTAACATATTGTTGATCAGAAATGATGTAGAATTTTTCTGCAAAGCATAAAGGAGTGTTTTAAAGGAGTTCTTTAAAAAGAAAAGACCTCAGTAAAAGCTACTTATATATTGAGCATCAAGATCTATTGAGATAGATCAAGACGCTTGATAAGATTTTCAATGACTACATACCTTGGCAAGATTTTGAAATAGTTCAAAATGGAACAGTTAAAGAAAGAGTTCTTGCCTGTGTTGCAAAGGTATGAAATTGAGTAAGACTCAAATCCCGACCACAGCAGAAAATAGAAAGAGAATGAAAAGTCATTCCCTATGCCTCAGTCATAGGTTCTATAAAGTATGCTATGCTATGTACCAGACCTATTGTATACATTGCTCTGTATTTGGCAAGGGAGTACAATAGTGATCTAGGAGTAGATCACTGGACATTGGTCAAGAATATCCTTAGTAAGGACTAAGGAGATGTTTCTCGATTATGGAGGTGATAAAAGAGTTTGTTGTAAAAGTTACATCAGTGCAAACTTTTACACTGATCCAGATGACTCTAAGTCTCAATCTGGATACATATTGAAAGTGGGAGCAATTAGCTAGAGTAGCTCCGCACAGAGCATTGTAGACATAGAATATTTGCAAAATACATACGGCTCTGAATGTGACAGACCCGTTGACTAAGCTTCTCTCACGAGCAAAACATGATCACACCTTAGTACTCTTTGGATATTAATCACATAGCGATGTGAACTAGATTATTGACTCTAGTAAACCCTTTGGGTGTTGGTCACATGATGATGTGAACTATGGGTGTTAATCATATACAGATATGAATATTGGTGTTAAATCACATGACGATGTGAACTAGATTATTGACTCTAGTGCAAGTGGGAGACTGAAGGAAATATGCCCTAGAGGCAATAATAAAGTTATTATTTATTTCCTTATTTCATGATAAATGTTTATTATTCATGCTAGAATTGTATTAACCGGAAACATGATACATGTGTGAATACATAGACAAACAAAGTGTCACTAGTATGCCTCTACTTGACTAGCTCGTTAATCAAAGATGGTTATGTTTCCTAACCATGAACAATGAGTTGTTATTTGATTAACGAGGTCACATCATTAGTAGAATGATCTGATTGACATGACCCATTCCATTAGCTTAGCACCCGATCGTTTAGTATGTTGCTATTGCTTTCTTCATGACTTATACATGTTCCTATGACTATGAGATTATGCAACTCCCGTTTACCGGAGGAACACTTTGGGTACTACCAAACGTCACAACGTAACTGGGTGATTATAAAGGAGTACTACAGGTGTCTCCAATGGTCGATGTTGGGTTGGCGTATTTCGAGATTAGGATTTGTCACTCCGATTGTCGGAGAGGTATCTCTGGGCCCTCTCGGTAATACACATCACATAAGCCTTGCAAGCATTACAACTAATATGTTAGTTGTGAGATGATGTATTACGGAACGAGTAAAGAGACTTGCCGGTAACGAGATTGAACTAGGTATTGGATACCGACGATCGAATCTCGGGCAAGTAACATACCGATGACAAAGGGAACAACGTATGTTGTTATGCGGTCTGACCGATAAAGATCTTCGTAGAATATGTAGGAGCCAATATGGGCATCCAGGTCCCGCTATTGGTTATTGACCGGAGACGTGTCTCGGTCATGTCTACATTGTTCTCGAACCCGTAGGGTCCGCACGCTTAAGGTTACGATGACAGTTATATTATGAGTTTATGCATTTTGATGTACCGAAGGTTGTTCGGAGTCCCGGATGTGATCACGGACATGACGAGGAGTCTCGAAATGGTCGAGACATAAAGATTGATATATTGGAAGCCTATGTTTGGACATCGGAAGTGTTCCGGGTGAAATCGGGATTTTACCGGGTTACCGAGAGGGTTACCGGAACCCCCCGGGAGCTATTTGGGCCATAGTGGGCCTTAGTGGAAAAGAGAAGGGGCTGCCCTAGATGGGCTGCGCGCCCCCCCTTCCCCTAGTCCTATTAGGACTAGGAGAGGTGGCCGGCCCCCTCCTCCTCTTTTCCCCTCCGAGGAATCCTAGTTGGACTAGGATTGGAGGGGGAATCCTACTCCCAGAAGGAGTAGGACTCTCCTGCGCCTCCCCCCTTTGGCCGGCCAGCCTCCCCTCCTCTCCTCCTTTATATACGGAGGCAGGGGCACCTCTAAACACACAAGTTGACACAAGTTGATCCACGTGATCGATTCCTTAGCCGTGTGCGGTGCCCCCTGCCACCATATTCCTCGATAATACTGTAGCGGAGTTTAGGCGAAGCCCTGCTGCTGTAGTTCATCAAGATCGTCACCACGCCGTCGTGCTGACGAAACTCTTCCCCGACACTTTGCTGGATCAGAGTCCGGGGATCGTCATCGAGCTGAACGTGTGCTCGAACTCGGAGGTGCCGTAGTTTCGGTGCTTGATCGGTTGGATCGTGAAGACGTACGACTACTTCCTCTACGTCGTGTCATCGCTTCCGCAGTCGGTCTGCGTTGGGTACGTAGACAACACTCTCCCCTCGTTGCTATGCATCACATGATCCTGTGTGCGCGTAGGAAATTTTTTGAAATTACTACGAAACCCAACAGTATGTACCTTATATTCAAAGCTTATTGAAAGTCAACAATTATTTCCTGCATGCTTTACCTGCAAATTAAAGTGGAGCTTGACCCTATTATCATGTTGTAATGGACTGAAGTTATCATAATGTTGTGGATGTTAATCTTACATGAGAAGACATCAACGCTCCCCCTGATTGTAGATTCACCACGGTTTTGTTGATAAATTAACACATTTACACTGAAAACAGGCATATGTAATACGATATATTAGCATAAAGGAAATCCCATGTTACCATGAGCACAACGAGTTCAAGAAAGCAGAAAATATGACATACCAGTCGAAATAGCTTCATGCTTAATGTCAACTCATACACATAACAACCAGAACAGATGTGTGTCTAGAAGCTTAGCTTCATAATAAAATCTGTCAAATCAAAACATCAAAAGGTAACTACAATGAATTTATATACAGTAAACCAAAACAGAAAAATAAAAGGCCAAAGCATTATTTTTCAGTAATAAAATAAGTGAACAAACAGTTCATTTTAACTTCACCGTTACAACTTTAATATTTTAATAGACAAATCACAGTTAATAAAGCCTCATTATTTCATTTGTCTGGGATAGAAAAACAAGATCGTATTAAATCTAGAGATATGATTACCCTAATAATGATATAATGCTTGTACATACAGACGACCACGGGGAGGAGGAAAAGGAAGTTTCTTTTATTTCCCTTTCTGTTGTATTGACAAAACAAGTGTGCTAAAATAATGGAATCAGGAATATATTATCTGATACTGGGACTAAGATCAGATCTGTCCACAAGTAAAAATATTGTATAAATGGAAATGAATAACTGCTTTATTTAAACGACGCTGATAATTTGGAAGGGAATATCAACTCTCCAAATTATTAGATGTCAGGGTAACAAAATGATAAACTCCATCTGCCTACTATTTAACCACCCACACAAGTTCACATATATCCCATCAGCAATTTCTGATCGAGAACTAGAGAACTAATTTTCTATCCAATGGAGGCGATCATTGGGAACGCTGCGCACGCACCCGAAGAGGGTGCGCCTGCCGCCCAGGAGGATGTTCCCGGTCCCAGGAGGATGTGCATGCGCCCATGGATCTTTTGCCCCCACCAATGCACGCCGTGAAAGATGCACTCCAATACATATTTCACAGTATCATGGGCATTCGAGACGAAGATACATTAAAGTAAGTTGTCTTATTATACATTATTTTGCTATATACCAATCTTGTTTGAACACTCTTTTACACAGCAAGGAAAGTTAGCTAAATGGGCAATCCTAAAATATTCATAGGTACATGTCTACGTTTTTAGTTGGATCCGACGTTACATGAACTATGTCATGCAAACAACATGAAAACAGTTTATAGATTCGATACGTGTAGATACATCTAGGTGAGGACAATCTGACCTCGTGCAATGTCATGAATTCGGTTTATAGGTTAGTAATGACAAAGTTAAACTAGAAGATGACCATTGAGGTCTTTCCTAAACGTTGTTGGGCATTTTTTTCCAGCTCAATATGGATACGAAGCTCTTGGCCGTACCCGATCGACATCACCCTCTGAATGATCCAGGACACCCTTTTTTCATAAAAAACTTCATCCCGAATGCTTCAACCTTGTTGTATGTAAGCTTGCGAGCGCTGAATTAGAGAGGACCGCAGGCACCAACTGGGTTGGGAGAAAACATTATTTCGACTTGCAGTTTCATTCTCAGTCACAGGCCCTGAGGTACTCCTGGATGACTCTAGGAGAGCATATCACGACGCTGATTAACTATGTTGTGGTCCAGCCTCTTCCTAAATATGATGTGTTCAAGTCTATAATTGTAAGACACGCTCTTTCTTAAGGTTAGTTTTACTTATTATAATTGCAATTGACATGTGTCGACCTGCCACAGTATCTACTACCGTTGAAACTTTCGGATTCGTCGTACGGGTTACTTGTAGTCAACCGGCTGAGGAGGAGGGTTGTCGTGATGGATCCATCCTTCAACACGTTTGATCCTGAAGATAGCACTCATAACATTTTGATGAGGAAGGAAATCACACTGCTGAAGGAAGAATTCAACACTGTGTTGCAGACTAGGATCGCTGGTTGGAACACCCAAATCATGGATTGGGAAGAAGAGTCCATGTCCTGTGCTGCTCGTCGGTAATCTACTAAATTGATCGCATACATAAGATGCAGACCATTATAATGTTTAATATATTTTTTTTGACGCAGCAAACACTCCGGCTTCTTTGTGCTACAGGAGATGGCCCACCAGATTGGTCGTTTACGTAGCATGGGCTGGATGAACACTACCGTAAGTACTTAAATTATGAGTTGATGTTTGCTAATTATTATCCAACCAGTTTATTAAATGGTTGACTTTTTGCGCCTTTCCTAGGATCCAATTCAGCTCAGACACCATGTTACGGTCCAGATGTTAATGTTCAAAGACAATGAAGTTGCTGCAAACATCCCGCCAGAGATTAGAGCGGCTCTGAGGGTTTTAAGCAATTGAAGATGGACTGATGCATGCAGATATGCCAATAATATTTTTCTATAATTCAGATCTGTTTTGCATCAATTTGACAATTATTATTATTTGATATGAATACTTAGATAATAAATGTATGGGGTCTTCTATAGACGTATGTTCACAAATTTTAGGATGTTTTGGTATTATCAAACTATTCAAACTTTATGGTGTTTTGGTATTATTGAAGTTTGGTTTTATTACCATATTGTTGGATTATTAATTGATTTTTTTTGCAACGTCCTGAATGAATCATTCGGTTGTTTGCCATGAATGAGCCGTTAGCCCCATCTGTGCAAGCTGTACATGGGTAATAGGGCTTGACGCTAGATGAGATGAGTCGCCAGGGTTTAATGTTTTTCCTAAACTAGGCAAATGCATGTGTGTGCACAGGATATTTACATCCTTCGGCAGCAGCATTGTGCCTCCAATTGTGTTAATATCTATACTACTCTTAACCAAATGAACATTTTCTTTTCTATGAGCACCCCATTATGTGTACCAAGATTAATTGGTGCCACCAGATTATCTAACGGCCTAAAACGGAGGTTATGATTGCACGTGGCAATTAATTGACGGACTATACTCTGCCGAGCGGACGAATATTCCCCCCTCGTGCCACGCTCCATTCACGAAAAATTCTGCCGAGATCCCCGTGCCCCTCTCCCTCACGTAGCTCTGTCCCTCAAAACCCCCACTGGTTTCCAGCGCCTCCAACCACAGCTAACTCTCGCCCCCAGCTCTCAGGTCGCCTACGGCAAACCGAAGAAGGATGTGGAGGTGGACGTGGGTTAGATATAGTTCATGCGTGTCTTATGTATGCGATCGGTCGTTGATGGGGCGGGGGTGACGCATCAGGAGTTATCCATCTTCCTCCATTATCCTATACCACTCGATTGCCGGTACCATGCGCCTCTACCTAGCCCTTTGATGTTACCTCTGCCATGCTAAGAATTTGAGATGTGCATGAATACTGTAAGGAATAAGATAACGAGCAAGAAGCCGAGGTAGTGGATTCGGCATCTGGGTCGAGAGTAGGTCTTAGCCACGCTTCATGGTGCATGTGAAGATAAATTCAGCCATTGCCTCAGACAGGCTTTGTTCCGGCGGCGGCGCGGTGAGATAGTATATGGCAGGAGCACGCGGTCGGCCTGCTGTACGCTTACGGTGCCTTGGTGTGCAGTGGCACGACTGCGCCCGAGTATGGAGAGGGGTTTCCTTTAATGGCTTGAAGCAGGCGTGTTTTCTTGGTGCCGGCTTTGATCTGCTCTGCTCACGGAGGATGCAGAGGGGTTGGCGGCTTTGGCGCTGGGAAGAGGAAGCTGGTTGTGCTTCTCTTGTGTTTCAGAGAATATACTGTGCAACCTGTACTAATCCTCTGTGTCTTCCTGTTAATTCCTCTGTGTATGAAAGTTAATTCCTGACTATTTGTGTGCACGGATCGAAATAACGGTAGCAAGGAAAACTAGGAATATGTGGGACCATGATTAAACTCGATCTTTTTGTCTCCCTCTCAAGTCTCAGTTTGGTTTATACACCATATATGTTGGAGCTAATGTTGATGTGTAGTGATTTATCATCCATTTGATTGAAATTTCAGGTGGTCTTGGGGACCTCTATGTGGCAGAAGATAGAGAGTTGGTGCCTTTTTGTTGCAAATATTTATAGCTTTCTAGGTAGTTCTCAACTTGATGCAATATTAAGTTGTTGTATGTGGTCCTAGGCTCTTAACAAATGTTGAATCATAGCAGTGAATGCAAGTTTTATTCCATGTACAGTACGTAGCATAAGTATAGCTTACTATACTTGTATAATTACTATAACTCCCACATCAACGCACGGGCAGCCCTAAATAGTAAAGTCCATACACGATATTGCAAAAGATCCATAAAGTCATGAATTATATTTGGCAAAAATAACTATATGTACTTATCATGTCAATGCCTACTGATCAACATCAGCGCTAAAATAAGTAGTTGATTTCATGCATCCAGAATTAGTATTGGTTACCTTTGGCATTGGGAAACCATGGAGAAACTCGAATTGAAAGCATTCATCGAACTTGTGTGGTCTCTCAGATATTACAACTGCAAAAAGTAAATTGAGACTGTACATTACTACCATAATATGGAATGAAGTATTAGTACAAACTGTTAAATCATACAAAAGTATCTAAGTAGGAAAATGTTTATTGTGCATGCCGTGAATTTATTTTTGCTGTAGCTAAACTTTGGCATGCAAGCAATGAAAATCTTTTTATTTAATTATTACAATAATTTAATTCTTTAGTAAGATATGATTTTTACATCTTTTCTTATTTATTAAAAGGTGTGCATTTGATGGAAAAAGGAAACAGATCTGCACCATCAACAATGGTATATATGGTAGAAAACAAGGTTATATATGGTATAACTATATTCAGCCATGATCTGCTACCCAGTTATTCTCCGCATGTCCTACCTATATATGTTAACCTTGTCTGCCATCCGTCCTCCCCCTCCTTGCTGTTTGTTCGGCCATCACAACAGCAGACCTGGAGGAAAATTACCCAAGGAGTACCTTGTGTAAGCAAGGACCATCTAGAAGGCGAGTTCCTCTAGGTACGAACAATTCTGGATCTTTATCTTCTCTAAAATTGTAATAGTTGTTATATTAGTATGTTTTATCTTACATTTTTTGTATGTTCACCTTCAAAATTATAGCATGGATTCATAACACGTGATTTTCTGAAGCACATTTTATATCAATAAAAGCATGCATGCAATTCCTAACATGGCAGACAACAAACAAATAAACAAACACTTATGAAAATCTTGAAATTATGACTGTCAGGATAATAAGTTCTTTCATGTAATAAAAGCCCTATGCGTTGCACCGGGTCTACAAAATGTAAATCTATGCTTACACAGTTCGAAAAAAACTACGAACAATCATCATTGCAATCAGTCAAACAGCCATATCAGAACAAATAATTCAAACATTTTTGGTTAAAAAATTTGTCAAATATCTAATATCTTTTAAGTTTGCAAATCCCGTACCATTCATAGGAAACATACACATGGATATGCTCTTACTGGATTTTCCACATGGCAAGTTGAAATAATTTTTGTTGTATCAAAAGTATTGTGATAATATTTAAGATCAAACTTGATGAATGATTTCGGATTAAGTAGTTAAGAAGACAATACAAATAGATCTCATTGTTGCATGCCTAAGGCTCAAACCCAATAATACACATGCACCCATAGTGAACAATAACCGGATAATTCATGTGCAAAATCATTCAAAAACATTGGTTGCATGTTCTCCATTAATAATTCACAACCAAGAGTCAAGTCATGTTCGTATGTAAGTTTCATAGCTTCATATATATTGAGCCTTATCTGGAAAAATAGTTGGAAATTAATAAGTGAAATTAAATTGATGGTCATGGTTGGCTGTCAATTAGTGTCAGTGTTGGCAGGCAATTATACAACTAACCATTGACAAACGAATTTGCTACTTAAATTCATTGCTGGTTAGAATAATAGATCCATTATATAGTTTACAGAAGCTTTTAGAGATGAAGACTCATCTTAGTATAGTCGTAGGTCCGGCTGGTGACAGCGTTGGGGACTTGGTGACGACCTGGCAAACCACGCCATGCCTGGTAAACACTGCAACATATCAATTTCCTATGTGTGAACTAATTATCCATAACTACCTTAATTAAAGTAGTAGTGACTTAGCTCAAAAACTAAAAAACATTATCCATACCCCACAAAAGTTCCATCTACAAATAAACAGCCAAACATCCATTGACAACCACAGTGCTAACAAGTATCAAAATGTGCACACCTCATAGCAGATCATATTTATGCTATAAAATATATATGATTGAGTGGAATAGTTAAGAGCTCATGAAAAAGGAATACTGAACATTCCAGTTTTGTATTTGATGAGCAATATGGAATGTGATGAGCAATAACAACAGCATACCTATAGCTCTCGTTCTTTCTCAGTTTTACATATTGCCCGAACCTATCCAGTATATACGTATTGTACTGCCACCATCAGTTATATATTGGCTACTTCCTAAAAAAATATGTGTTAGTGTTGGTTCACTAATAACATGTATGGCAAGCTGTATTCATGCATCCAGTATTAGTATAAAATTTGACCAAACAAAAATACGAGAAACTGTGATATGTCTGGAAGTATAATGGAAGAAAGGTGTCTTGTAAATATGGCAGCAAATTATCATATTGATCATGTACATCAATAAATAAATGCATACCAACCAGCTTAGCCTATAACTAAATGCATATCAATCATGTACACCAAATAACAACACTTATCTTCTTTCTGGTGTTGCTGAGTATTTGCATTTAGTGAGCATCACTGGTAGGCCTCAAGTGTCCCATAGATGTCCAGCATCAGTAGATAAAAACATGCTTAGTCAGATTGATGCTCAAAAAACTGCCCTTCGTGCTGAAAAGGCGGCAATATGCTCCATGAGTTAGTGTGGCAATGGCAATAAATAAAAGCTACGGTCAATCCCTAAAAAGTTGTTCCTTTATGTTCGTAAGCAAGTCCTCTGCATTGGGCAACTATATGTCGCATTATCAAAAGTCACAAATATAGAAGTATTAAAGGTGTTGATCGACGACACGGAGTGCCCAAGCAAAGATAGTGCAATGAATATATTGTACACATAGATTTTTTATTCTTTTTGTTAGAAGACAACATTCCATATTCTAGATAAGAAACCATATATGTAACTAATTCACACACTTTGCTGTTGTGTGTGCATCATATAACCTTGTGTATGTTTACCGTATAGCATTGTGTATGTTCACCATATAAGACGCACGAAGTCGACAAGAAAACTAGCCACACCTAAATAACTGAGGTACAAAACTTAAACTGCAGCTAGCCGCATGCATGTTTCACACTAACCTGATGCTTTTGCTACATGCCTCATTAAAAGTGCATGTAAACCACCTTGTTGCTATGTCAGTCAATACTTAGATGTAAGGGTCTATTGCTAGGTTCAGTTAGACTTAATGCAATTGTATCTTAATTTGATTTCAAGCTTGGAGCTAATTTTTTAATCAAACCTCCAAATTATGCATAATAAAGAGTCTGATCAAGTAACTAAACTGTCCTAAATACTTAGCAAATTGGGCCAGTTCGCATCTGTAGGATCATAAATTATAAAAATAGTAAGAAAATAGGATAAAATACTAAACAAGATTAAAACATGCATGTCCCCAAGACAAGAAAATGGAAGGTATTACGTAGGTACACTGCATGACCGAGATTGTATCTACCAGGGGAGTATTTGTAGTAGCTTGGGCAATCGTCAGAAGAGTTGACCATGCGCAAGCAATCTGAAAACACTTCTCGATCGATTGATAGTCTCAAATCCATCTCTCTTCTCCTAAAGCTAACGTAGTAGCAGTACACGCTCAAGTAGCTAGCCCTAAATTACAGCAAACCGCAGACCTCTGGCCATTAGAGGGGACGGGGGAGGGGGGAGGGTCCGTTTGTCTCACCTTGCCGCTGAAGTGGGTGTGGGGGGAGGGGGCGGCGGTTTGGTTGTGGAAGACGGCGGAGTGTTAGACGATGTAGATCACACGCTGCACCACCGTGACTGCACCTCATGGTGGTGCTTCTTGCCGGCGATGAAGACGACTGGCTGCACCACCGTGGCCCGTGCGTATGCCATCGGGGAGCCGCCTCGAAACAGAAGGCGAGGAGGAGATCAGGCAAGGGAATCCAAAAATGGAAGAAGTAGAGGAGGAAAGGGTTCGGACCAGCGTACCGTAGTTTCTGCCATTGTAGATCGAAGCACCAGCAACGAATCTTGAAATCTCCCCGCGCGTCGGCCCACCTCCCCGCTTCGGATCGACCTTGAAATCGCCGGAAACCAGCAACGTCGCGGATCTGGACCGACCACGACCAGATCCAGCAGCCGCGCATGCGCGATGAAGCTCGTTGCGTGCGTCCCCTCCGCCGCACACGGCTCGCCGGAGACGCATCTATCGCTGGGCGGAGTCTTGGTGGTTGCGAGAAAGGCGACGTGCGCGGTGATGCGTCGGGGGGAGGTGAGAGGGCGATAGGTGGCGACTGAGTGGAGAGGAGAGGTGAGTGGAGAAGGTAGGAGAGGGCCTGATGTGGCGTTCGCCGGGCGGAGCCGCGCGGCCGCCAGCCCGTACGTGGACACACGCGGTGTCGCGGCGGTGGATGGGAAGTGGGGCGAGGGGGGAGTGAGTGGAGGGGAGAGGAGCGAGTGGAGGGGAAAGGAGCGAGTGATTGGATAAGGGAGGCGGCGGGGTAGGTGGAGAGGCGGGGAGGTGGGCCGACGCGCGGGGAGGTGGAAAAGCCGGGCGCGCCAGGGGAGGTGGGTCGTCGCTAGGAGGGGGGCTGGGCCACGTAAAGGTTTCGTCCCGAATGGGCCGGCTTTTTTTTCTTTTTTATTTATTTTTCTTTCTTTTCTGATTCATCACTTTTTTTCTCTTTTGAAAATCTAAACAAAAAACTTTTAATTTCAATATAACTTATTGAAAACACGAATATTTTTTAAAAGAGTGAGCAAATATGAAAATAGCGAACAATTTGTTCAAACACGATCATGTTTCAAATTTTGAGAATAAACTTTAAAACAAATAATAATAATAATATGATGAAGTAGGGAATATCATTTATATTTCATCATGGTATACTTGTTATTAATGTTGGGATGATTTTTGTTGTAATTATTTTTTTACCTCACAAAATGATATTAAACAAAAACAATGTAATTATGTATTTGTAATTAAACATAATTGTATATATATAAACATGGTTCAAAAAAATAAATATTTTTATGCTTGTTACATATATTAAGGGTATCACAACAAAATCATATAAAAAACAAATATACTTTGTTAATTTTGGGTTGTTTGTTTTAGTTTTTGTTTGTCAATTTTCCATAGCCCATCATTTTATTTAAAATAGTTTATATGATTTCAAACGCCTTCTAACTTAAATGAACATTATAGTTTGTTGTTTTCCCGGAATTGTTCTATTTGTGAAATGATTTAAGCAACATATTTTTATAATATAACCAAATGCTTTTGTTATTATCAGATAAAACAGTTGTTTTAGTTTCAGTTACAGTTCTATTATATATTATATATAGTTTTATAATGCCGTGAAAAATATTTAATATATTTCATCATAGATATAAATTGATGGGTTACGACATACGCACTGAGGCAACGATGACAGATCGCACTGAAACACCGCGAGAAGAGGTGCCTAAAGCTAACCTTACTTTGTATCTATATTCTATGTGATAAAATGAATGATCTATTTATATTCTTGTTTCTTCAGAATATAGTATACATGGATATGGACTCTGGAGATGCACGGAAAGAATCCATTGAGGGCTCAGATGCAATATCACGGCAAGGGGCTGAAAACCCACAACATAATCACGTCGATGAGGTTATCTCTCATAATAAACCAAAAAAGGATGCTAATTTACATGTTATCCCACAAGGTATTTTTAAATATTATTATCAAGAATTTTTGGTGATATTGCCTTTTGTATTCAACAAATTTGGATTTTATTGTTCACTAAGCTGGCTCACTTTTTTTATGAATTTCATAGACTATGTTTGTACCCCTAGAGATATTACAGTCATTGAAACAATCAAGTCTGCCCCTAAGAATACCCAGTTTGTTGACATTGGAGATGCCTTGTTATCAACTGACGATTTGGAATGCCTTATAAAAAATGATATGTTCTTACATGACGGTGTAAGACCAATTGCACAAACTTTGTAATTAATTTATTATATATAATATCATAATTTATATATATAATCTAATGGTTGTTTGCGGGTGATAAATGCTTACATATATTGCATGCTTGCTCACGAGCATTTACAAGACAGGGCGGGTGAAAAGGTACACATTATTAGCACGTTTGTATCGGGCCAGATAAAAGAAGACGGGGAAAGAAACATAGACCCATCAAAATATCGTCGCATTGTGCGTCATGTTAATAATGGTTTGTTTTTAGATTCATTTGTGTGGCATTCTAAAGCATTATTTTATCATATTATAGCGCATCATGTGGATTGTTTATGCTAAACTATATGGAATACTGGTCATCACATGGACTGTCAAACCAGTTCACGTAGGTATTTCAGTTTTATACATTATCTCAAAAAAAATTATCAAAATATTTTCCAAATTGTTTTCCTAATTTTATTGTAGGAGGATATGAAACATTTTTGGCAAAAATTAGCAGTTATTTTGCTCGATTCAGAGCTTAATAAGCCAAGAGGATGTCCCATGTACCATCAACCTGTCAACGAAGAAACTTTAGCTAATTCTGATGTTGAGATCCTGGATAATCCTTCTGACGTGGTCGAAGACAAACGTCCTGCCCCAATCACTATCATTCCCACGGACCGACGTGAAATACTTGCCGGCCTCTGCAAGTACATCATGTTGATCAATGATGTTGGGTGTTTGGAGTAAGTATCATGTATCAATATTTAATGTGCGGATGTATATTATTGTTCTTCTTACCATCCAAATTACAGGAAGGTATGGGTCCGGAGCTCCACACCCGATCCCATGAGTTTAACTCTTAAGAAACTTCAGTGCATACTTAACATGGAGCAGCCCATGGACAATGATTGCTTCAACACCGCCGTGCTTATGCTGGCATGTGACGAGGGAGTATTGTTCACAGACCCTCCTATACTACATGGATCTACGATTTTGTGTAAGTTACCGTAACTCTTCATTCTAGGTGCCATTAGTATCAAAATGTTGAAACAATATGTCTTCTTCTACTTAGTCCATGCTGCTAGAGTCAACACGAGGTCAAAAGTTTTGTGAGAAGGAAACTATCCAGACATTGGCAACATTATTTGATAGCTGGCCTGGGATGGAGACCGACATCTCATCTTGCAATAAGGTAAATAAAATATTATGTCTATTGTTATCATGCTTTGTTTTTGTTTCTAATAGCTCCACTTGTAGATTTATCTTCCCTATGCATCTATCGGCCGATACATATTGTACGTCATCGACAAAGAGGCACGTCGTCTATATATTATGGATCCTATTCAATCATCACAATCGTCAGAGGATAAAAACTTGAGGCATTCACTGAAATTAAAAAGGTTTTCAAGGGATTTCAAAGAAGCACTCGAAATAAAGCTTCCTGGGTGGAATTCCGATATATCTAAATGGCATCGTTTATTTCCGGCCGGTGTTCCAACGAGTATAGACGGGTAATGAATTCATAACAAGATTATTTACTTTTGTTATCATTATATTATTTATATTATTAATTTCAAGTTTTTCAGGAATGTGTCTAGCTATTTTGTTTTTCATTTTATGCTCTGGTGGAACGGTAAAGAATTGGTCAAGCCGGTTTGCGTGGTGAGTAATGTGGGTTACATGTTTTAAGACTTTCGGCGTGAAATTTTCATACTAACTACATTTATTTTTTCTGCAGGATGGGTATGAATTGAGGAAGCATTTTTTATTATACTTGCTAAATCATCGTGGGAATGAAGCAAGAGGAAACTTTCCTGATATTGTGAAAGAATTTCTTAAGCGCATCATCTAGATATTAATATTTTTGTAATAAATGTTAAGTTGTAACATCACTTAGTTTGTTACATTGCAATAATGGACTTCAGTTTGTGTTACATGTTAAAAAGGTGACAATGTTAAGAAATGTGTAACTCTGGTAAAATATATCAAGAGCCCGTGGCAATGCACGGGCATTCTACTAGTGATGATAGCATGCCTCCTACTTATGATGATTATATTGATGAAAGTGGGTTTGGAAGAGTGTAAACTTTAGGAAGTAGTGATCCCACTATTTTGGAGGATGTTGAATCTTATTGTGATGAACACGAAAGTGGATTTGGAAGAGTTTCAACTTTATTTAGTGATGATTCCACTATCTTGGGAGAGGTTTCAATCAATTATGATGAGAACGAAGTTGCTACTTATGATGATTATTGTGATGAAACTTATGCTATAAAAAGTAGTGATGATTATATTTACAGATCTTGTCATGATTATGATTACCCTTTTTTTGAATATTACTCTTTTAATGTGGAAACAATTTTTAGTGTTCAAGTCTCTTATGATACTCCTACTATTTCGAATGAAAAGAATTTTGCCTATGTGGAGAGAAATAAAAATTCTATGCTTGTGCATCATGAAAAGAATGCTTTAGGTGCTGGTTATATTGTTGAATTCATTCATGATGCTACTGAAAATTATTATGAGGGAGGGATTTATGCTTGTAGGAATTGCAATAATGTCAAGTTTCCTCTCTATGTGTTGAACATCTTGAAGCTATGCTTGTTTTACTTTCCTATGCTAGTTGATTATTGTTTTCATAAGTTGTTTGCTCACAAAATCCCTATGCATAGGAAGAGGGTTAGACTTAAATGTGCTAGTCATATGCTTCATAATGCTCCCGTTATGTTTCAATTCTTATCTTTTATGTGAGCATCATTGTCATCATCATGCCTAGCTAGAAAGGCATTAAAGAAAAGCGCTTGTTGGGAGACAACCCAATATATATCCTTACTATTTTTGTGTGTTCACATGATTATGCTACTGTAGTAATAAAGTTTTATAGCTTTTGTTTCAATAAAGTGCCAAGTAAGACCTTTAGGATGGCTTACGGTGATAGTTGTGTTGATCCTGCTGAAAATCAGAAACTTTTGCACCCAGTAAATTAGCTTTGTTAATTCACAGAAGCGTGCTTCTGATGTGATTCTTTTTTCTCTGAATTGGTACACTAATTGCTTAGGACTTCCTAATTTTGTAGGATTTTTGGAGTTCCAGAAGTATCCGTTTGATTCAGATTACTACAGACTGTTCTGTTTTTGGGAGATTCTGTTTTCTATGTGTTGTTTGCTTATTTTGATGAATCTATGAGTAGTATCGGAGGGTATGAACCATAGATAAGTTGGATTACAGTATATATTACACCAATATAAATTTATAATGAGTTCATTACAATACCTAAGTAGTGGTTTGATTTTCTTATACTAACGGAGCTTACGAGTTTTCTGTTGAGTTTTGTGTTGTGGAGTTTTCAAGTTTTGGGTAAAGATTCGATGGACTATGGAATAAGGAGTGGCAAGAGCCTAAGCTTGGGGATGACCAAGGCACCCCAAGGTAATATTCAAGGACAACCAAGAGCCTAAGCTTGGGGATGCCCCGGAAGGCACCCCCTCTTTCGTCTTCGTTCATCGGTAACTTTACTTGGAGCTATATTTTTATTCACCACATGATATGTGTTTTGCTTGGAGCGTCATTTTATTTTGTTAGTATTTGCTTTCTGTTATTTAGAACAATGTTTTGCATCTTTAGTTTCAATAAAAAGTCAAGGATAGCCTTTACCATGCTTATTTTGCTAGTATACATGTTGCTGTTTGAAAATAGAAAGTTTACCGCTGTTGCAAAAATTCCCTAGAAAAGTCAGAGAATAATATAATGATGAAACCTTTTGCATAATGAGCTCTGATAAATTTACTACAGTGGGAATTTTATTTCATAATTTTTGAAGTTAGCGAAGTATGATGAACCTTGCATTCTTTATAGACTATACTGTTTTGACAGATTGCTGTTATGGTTGCATTGTTTGCATATGTTTGCTTGTTTAATGATTCTATTTGAGGATAGGAGTATTAAATATGCAGAGGCATTTAGTATGCAATGTTGAATAATAATTTTAGTGATTTGTTACAGTAGAAAATGATAAGGTTTTGCATTGGTTTATACTAACCTATCTCACGAGTTCTTGTTGAGTTTGTTGTGGATGAAGCCTTTGAGAAATAGAGAAACCATGATATGAGAGGAATTAAGGAGACACAAAAGTTCAAGCTTGGGGATTCCCAAGGCACCCAAGATAATATTCCAAGAAGTCTCAAGCATCTAAGCTTGGGGATGCCCCGGTAGGCATCCCACCTTTCTTCTTCAACAACTATCGGTTCGTATCGGTTGAGCCTAAGTTTTTGCTTCTTCACATGAGTTGTGCTATCCTTGCAATGTCATTTTATTTTGTTTTGCTTGTTGTTTGAATACAATACCAAGATCTGAAATTCTTTAATGAGAGAGAGTCTTCACCTAGCTACATAATTATTTAGCTACTCATTGATCTTCACTTATATCTTTTTGGAGTAGTTTGTCATTTACTCGTGTGCTTCACTTATATCCTATGAGTAAATTGTTGAATGAGTTGAATGTCATAAATCTGAAATTATATATGCCTCATTTGCTTATCCCATGGGGAGTTATGACTTCACATCTAAGAAGTAGAGGTTGTAAATTTATTGAAGGTTAGCAAGCATTGTATTGGTCATTTAAACAATTCATGAAAGAATATTGAAGGAAGAGAGATTTCATATATAAATATACTATCCTAGACATCTTTTATAGTTGGGAGCACTCATTAAGTATGACATGCTAAAGAGTTGATGTTAGACAAGGAAGACAACGTAATGGGTTATGTTTTCCGACATCTCAGTTAAAGTATATTGTCATGGATCATTCAAACATGTTGAGCTTGCCTTTCCCCCTCATGCTAGCCAAAATTCCTTGCACCAAGTAGAGATACTACTTGTGCTTCCAAATATCCTTAAACCAGTTTTGCCATGAGCGTCCACCATACCTACCTATGGATTGAGTAAGATCCTTCAAGTAAGTTGTCATCGGTGCAAGCAATAAAAATTGCTCTCTAAATATGTATGATCTTTTGGTGTGAAGAAAATAGCTTTATATGATCTCTTGTTATGGAAGCAATAAAAGCGACGAACTGCATAATAAAGGTCCATATACAAGTGGCAATATAAAGTGACGTTCATTCGCATTAAGATTTTGTGCATCCAACCCTAAAAAGCGCATGACAACCTCTGCTTCCCTCTGCGAAGGGCCTATCTTTTACTTTATGTCTTTTACTTTATGCAAGAGTCAAGGTGATCTTCACCTTTCCCTTTTTCATTTTATCCTTTGGCAAGCACTTTGTGTTGGGGTGATCCTTATATATATATATATATATATATATATATATATATATATATATATATATATATATATATATCCAATTGGATGTAAGTTAGCATGAACTATTATTGTTGACATCACCCAAAGATGAATACATTGGGAGGAAACACTATAAGCCCCTATCTTTCTCAGTGTCCGATTGAAACTTCATAACCATTAGTATTGCATGAGTGTTAGCAATTGTAGAAGACTATATGATAGTTGAGTATGTGGAGATTGCTATTCCTGGAAATAAGATGAATTGCAATTGTTTGATGACTGAGAATGAAGTTTGCTGGTTTTCAAGAAAGTTTATGGTCTATGCTTTAACATGTGAATTGCTTGTTACTTTATCGTGAGAAGTTTTATGAGATGAACTACTGTTATGACATATTATCATGCTAGAAAAGGTGATTGAAATTATCATTGATCAAACTTGTGCACCTTCTAGCATTCACACTTCATAAGTTCTTTCTTTTATCATTTACCTACTCGAGGATGAGTAGGAATTAAGGTTGGGGATGCTGATACGTCTCCAACGTATCTATAATTTATGAAGCATTCATGCTATTTTATTATCTGTTTTGAATGATTATGGGCTTTATTATACACTTTTATATTACTTTTGGGACTAACCTATTAACCGGAGGCCCAGCCCATATTGCTATTTTATTGCCTGTTTTAGTATTTCGAAGAAAAGGAATATCAAACGGAGTCCAAACGGAATGAAACATTCGGCATCGTGATTTTTTGGAAGAATATGATCCTTGAGACTTGGAGTTCACGTCAGAAGATCCTCGAGGTAGCCACGAGATAGGACCCCCCCCCTATTGGACGCGCCCCTGTCTCGTTGGCCCCTCGAGCACCTCCCGACGGACTTCTTTCGCCTATATAAGCCTACGTACCCTAAAAACATCGAACATCAAGATAGATCGGGAGTTCCGCCGCCACAAGCCTCTATAGCCACCAAAAACCTCTCGGGAGCCCGTTCCGGCACCCTGCCAGAGGGGGAATCCATCACCGATGGCCATCTTCATCATCCCGGCGCTATCCATGACGAGGAGGGAGTAGTTCACCCTCGGGGCTGAGGGTATGTATCAGTAGCTATGTGTTTGATCTCTCTCTCTCGTGTTCTCTCTATGGCACGATCTTGATGTATCGCGAGCTTTGCTATTGTAGTTGAATCTTATGATGTTTCTCCCCCTCTACTCTCTTGTGATGAATTGAGTTTCCTCTCTTGAAGTTATCTTATCGGATTGAGTCTTTATTTGAGAACACTTGATGTATGTCTTGTCGTGTTTATCTGTGGTGACAATGGGATATCACGTGCCACTTGATGTATGTTTTGGTAACCAACTTGCGGGTTCCGCCCATGAACCTATGCATAGGGGTTGGCACACGTTTTCTTGACTCTCCGGTAGAAACTTTGGGGCACTCTTTGAAGTACTTTTATGTTGGTTGGATGAACCTGAGATTGTGTGATGCATATCGTATAATCATGCCCACGGATACTTGAGGTGACAATGGAGTATCTAGGTGACATTAGGGTTTTGGTTGATTTGTGTCTTAAGGTGTTATTCTAGTACGAACTCTTTAATAGATCGATCCGAAAGAATAATTTTGAGGTGGTATTGTACCCTACCATAATCTCTACGTTTGTTCTCCGCTATTAGTGGCTTTGGAGTGACTCTTTATTGCATGTTGAGGGATTGTTATATGATCTATCTATGTTATTATTGTTGAGAGAACTTGCACTAGTGAAAGTATGAACCCTATGCCTTGTTTCCTATCATTGCAGTACCGTTTACGCTCACTTTTATCATTAGTTACCTTGTTGTTTTTATATTTTCAGATTACAAATACATATATCTACCATCCATATTGCACTTGTATCACCATCTCTTCGCCGAACTAGTGCACCTATACAATTTGCCATTGTATTGGGTGTGTTGGGGACACAAGAGACTCTTTGTTATTTGGTTGCAGGGTTGTTTGAGAGAGACCATCTTCATTATATGCCTCCCACGGATTGATAAACCTTAGGTCATCCACTTGAGGGAAATTTGCTACTGTCCTACAAACCTGTGCACTTGCAGGCCCAACAACGTCTACAAGAAGAAGGTTGCGTAGTAGACATCAATGACACATACAAAGAGGACATCCAGCGGTTCCAATGGCGCTCCCCGTGGCTCCAATGGCGCTCCCAGCGGCCGACGACGACAACGGGGGGTAGTTCACCTTGCATCATGTAGTGGACACCCACGTGAGGGGGAAGGCCCTCTCAGTGGTGTACACAAACGAGCCGGTCTCGGTGGAGAGCTCCATCCAAACTATGAAGCAGTTGCTTGCTGACGACAAGTACCAAGTGGTCGGCTTCGGCCTCGAGTTCACCAGCAGTCGTGCCGACACGATCAGTAGGTTACCGTCACCCAGTTATTCATGCGACATGACGTCCTCGTCTACCACTACCACCTAGCCACAAGGTCTTGCGGGCATTTCTCCAGGTTTATCAATAGCTCTGTCTACGGTTTCGCTACAGTGGACACCACCAACGATCTAAAAGCGCTCAAGGTTTCGGGCTTGAAATGCCATAATCTTGTCAACATCCAAGACCACTACAAGGTCTGGGGCAGCGACGAAAACAAACATAACTCCCTGGTTGACCTCACCTCGACCATCATCGACCCCTACTACATGAAGATGAAGGATGAGAGCAAGAAGGACAAGAACGCCTGGCACAGCGTCTGGCATCAGAGACTGGATGAACAACACGTCAAGTACACGGCCAAGGACGTATACACAAGCTACGAGATGTACATGCGGATCGTTGACATGATGAATTGTCTTCTTTCTGCCCCAGACGAGGGATCGAGCCACAGAGCAGTGGTGGGAGCGTCACAAGAAGTAGATGACTAGACGATCGTTTCTCCTAGTTTAGTATGCATGCAATTGTTTATTAAGGTGTATGCGAATGATCTGTTTAGTCACTAATGTAATTGGATGTTTATTTCAGTTATATATATATATATATATATATATATATATATATATATATATATATATATATATATATATATATATATATATATATATATATATATATATATAGGAAAATGGGTTAGTACACCTAGGAGTATGTACTCCCACCTCCATCTGCCATTGATCGTTGTCCACGCGCCTATTCCGGCTATCGGGTCTCAACCTCCAGGCCCGTTAATTAGCGCTAATGAGTCAATGCCTAACAGACTAATATATACCTGTACACCGATTTTTTGGGTGCTCTCCCTCTAATTCTATCATCCAGTTCACACGATTGACATGTTCATCTCCCACGGCGACGGCGCCGCCAGCGAGGACAAGACATACATGCAGAAGCGGCAGTGGCAGCCGTGCTTCGCACATGTGGCCGGCTGGCCGCGACTCCAAGTCCTTTCCAAATCGTCACTGCCACCGTCCATTGACCGGAAAAGATGATGATAGCTGATCGGAAAATTCATGAGATGCACGTACGATCCCCGGTTGCTTTTGATAGTTTGGATCAGGGGTCATCAATCTACTCTGAAACTTCCTATTTTCATATATAGTAACGTGCATCTGCTTATTCATTCATAGTAATCTGGTTTCTTTGATTGTAGATCTGAAAAGGAGCCAACATGTTGTCCCTACCAGGATCTTGGTCAGACCTGCCATCATGCGGCCGCACCCCTAGTCATTCATCAGCTGGCGCTTGTCCACGAGGTTTGGGCACTTATCGTCCGTATTAATAGCAATGACGATCAAGATGGACGACATCCTCATGCAGCGGCCACTGGCGGCTTGCCGACATCTTCATGCAACCGCCACAAGCAG
The DNA here is from genome assembly GCF_018294505.1 of Triticum aestivum. NCBI lineage: Eukaryota > Viridiplantae > Streptophyta > Magnoliopsida > Poales > Poaceae > Triticum > Triticum aestivum. The sequence continues at coordinate 224,073,233 of NC_057807.1, read as the reverse complement.
CACCCGATGAATACACATGAAATTTGGTTGTCTGCCAATCGATGAATCACACAACGAGCAGCCCACGATGCCCTCAAGCAACACGCGGCCATGTCTGCTGGTGACCGCCGAGCATGGAATTTCTTTAGGGCGTTGACGCATTAGTAGATCAGCTACTCCAACCACAAGGTGCACCGTGGTTGATGGATCTTTCTGATACAAATTGTACTAAAGTATAAATTTTATTTTCCAGCGGTCGAGCATACACATCTAGATGCATACGTACAAGATGATGTTCACTAATTTAATTTCTTTCGGATGTACTCATTTGTATTAAGGTGAATTTTTTGAGTATATTTCTTTTGTAATATGACTAAGAAGTATATCTGATTTTTCTATTGAGGTCTTGCACCAAATTTCTACTAGATACTCCCTTTCATGACCACTGTAGTCGGATATGGGTCAATCTGTACATTAAGATACTTACTTGTGAAAAGCAACAGTATATACTCATCTTAACAGAAAAGAAAAACATATTACTCCTTAGGGACGGAGTAGTATAAACTCCCCTTTTTTTACATGATATACTCCCTCAATTGCCAAGCAGTATATATAGTCCTTCGGAAGTATATACCCACATGGAGCTAAGCAGTACATACTCCTTTAATATATTTTTTGCGAAAGGTACATACTCCTTTAATTGCCAAAGTATACCCTTATACAATTTCATTGTGTTGCAAGGAGTAAATATATACCCCATTGCAATATTAAGCAGAAGCAGTATATACCATTCTACAAAAAGAATGGAATATACTCATAATTACAAAAGTGGTTATACTTGTTGAGTTCCAAAAGTGGTACATACTAAAAAAATATATGATATGAACTCAGTTTGAATTTGTACGTTGCATATATCTTCTAGTCCTTGCAGCGCATACTCAGTTTTTTTGGGACAACCTCAGTTTGTACGTACTTCTCATATTCACCACAAACCAATATACACTACCTCCGTTCTGCCAACCAAATGATGTAGTATTTCCTAACCGTGGAAAACAAAATCATGTGCATGTATAATGTGGAGAGAAAAAACCAATAAAAAGGGGAAATAGAAACTCATACGTGCATGTTGTGCTAAAAAATGAAACTACCTGATCCTATCCCTTGTTTCTTGGGAGGAGTTGCCGAGCTGAGTACGTCCGTGCATAAAAATCGTTCAATGAATATTAAACTGATTATTTTTTCATAGATTGTTAGCAGTTGGTTACACACGGCTTATTAGCAGCAGTCGTCTGTGTTATTATTGGTCGCACACATTTCTGATTATGAACCTGTTTGCCGCATATCACACACATCTTGTTTCGTTGAAATGTTGTTGTTGTCTTGGCTCATCGCAAACAGTTCATCGGGGTGAAATGTATGCCCTCCATCACACACACCTTGATCTGGCTGACCGTTTCTATTGTGTTGCCTAATCACACACATGTCATCCTAGTGAACTATATGCCGTATATCACACACACCCTCATCTGACTGCCTATTTTTGTTGTACTGCCTCATCGCAAATAGTTCTTCTAGGTTAACCGTTTGCCTCGCATCGCACACGCAACTCTAGTCTGTACCGTGTTTCATGTCACCGCCATCGCAAATGTTTTATATCTTTTTTGACGGTTTTATTACATCACCGTTTGTGATTAATGCATCGCACACAGTTTCGTTGAAGGGTCTCTGATTGGACTATCGCGTTTGGACCAACCTGCAGTAGTGATTGATCATCACGAGAAAACCGAGCATAAAAATTTTGAACGATAATTTCTCTTGAGAGCTCATGATTGGGGCATGAATATAACATTGACTTGAGCCTCCCCCAAACTAGAGTGATACTTTCTCCTTCACGAGGCCAAAAATTATATATATAATTCCGATCACGATGAACTAGATGCATAGGATATATTTTTTTTGTGAAATTCCAATTTCAATCGATTCCAGTTCCAAGATTCAACATCATCACATAGCCTATACCATGTCAATGATTTTCCCTTCAAAGATAAAGGGAAAAACTTCTTCTTAGCTTCATCTCCAGGTAAACCTGCAAGGTTAGACAATCCACAAATTTCATCCACATATATAATGTGCATAATAGGATGTTTTGTTCCATCTCCTGCATAAGGATTAGCTAGCAGTTGTTCTATCATACCCGAAGGAATTTCATAACCAATATTTTCAGTAGGTGCGGTAGGTTGAAGGGAAAGTAATTGTGCTTCCGGTCGAGGTCAAGATACCCCAAACAAACCCTTCAAAGGATGATTTTCCATAGTAACAAGTGACAGTAAATTTCAGCACGTAATATAAATTTTCCCTTACCGATTTCCACTTACCAAGAGCGCTTCACTACCCGGCAACGGCGCCAGAAGAGAGTCTTGATGACCCACATGTATAGGGGATCAATCTTAGTCCTTTTGATAAGTAATAGTGTAGAACCCAACGAGGAGCAGAAGGAAATGACAAGTGGTTTTCAGCAAGGTAATTTCTGCAAGCACTGAAATTGTCGGTAACAGGTAGTTTGATAGCAAGATAATCTGTAATGAGCAAGTAACGGTAACAGTAAATAAAGTGAAGCAAGGTATCCCAATCCTTTTGTGGCAAAGGAAAGGCCAAAATGGTCTCTTATAATAAGCAAAGGGTTCTTGAGGGTACACGAGAATTTTATCTAGTCACTTTTATCATGTTGGTTTGATTCATGTTCGCTACTTTGATAATTTGATATGTGGGTGGATCAGTGCTTGGGTGTTGTTTTTATTTGAAAAAACCTCCCACTTATGATTAACCCACTCGCAAGCATCCGCAACTACGAGAAAAGTATTAAGATAAATCTAATCATAGCATTAAACATATGGATCCAAATCGGTCCCTTACGAAGTAGCGCATAAAGTAGGGTTTAAGCTTGTGTCACTCTAGCAACCCATCATCTAATAACTACTCCACAATACATTCCCTTAGGCCCAAAGATGGCGAAGTGCCATGTAGTCGACGTTCACATGACACCACTAAGGGAATCACAACATACATATCATCAAAATATCGAACACATATCAAATTCACATGATTACTTGCAACATGACTTCTCCCGTGACCTCAAGAACAAAAGTAACTACTCACATATGATATTCATGCTCAAGATCATAGGGGTATTAAATAGCATAATGGATCTGAACATATAATCTTCCACCAAATAAACCATATAATCAACTACAAGATGTAATCAACACTACTAGTCACCCACATGTACCAATCTGAGGTTCTGGTACAAAGACTGAACACAAGAGATGAACTAGGGTTTGAGAGGAGATGGTGCTATTGAATATTGGCCTCCCAAAGATGAGAGGGTTATTGGTGATGACGATGGCTTCGATTTACCCCTCTGGGAGGGAAGTTCCCTCGGCGGAATCGCTCCACCGGAGGGCAAAAGTGCTCCTGCCCAAGTTCTGCCTCGAGACGGCGGTGCTCTGTCCCGAAAGTCCTCTCCTTATTTTTTCTAGGTCAAAAGACCTTAAGTACCAGAAGATGGGCACCGGAGGTGGGCTGGGCTGGTCACAATCCACCAGGGCGCGCCTGGGGGGCCTGGCGCGCCCTGGTGTCTTGTGGTCACCAGGTGCCCCCCTCCGGTAGTTATTTGCTCCAGTATTTTTTATATATACCAAAATAATTCTCCGTACATTTTCAGCTCATTTGGAGATGTGCAGAATAGGTATCTATGATATAGCTTTTTCAGGTCAAGAATTCCAGCTGCCGGCATTCTCCCTCTTTGTGTAAACCTTGCATATTATGAGAGAAAGGGCATTAGAATTACTCCATAAAGCATTATTATGCATAAAACATTATAAATAACAATAGGAAAACATGATGCAAAATGGACGTATCACGTGACTCTGCTCCTCAACCACTGGATCCGCCGCCGCGGCTATGCCCCCAACCACCGGATCCTCCCGGCCCAACCCCAAATGGCTGGATCCAGCTGCCACCATTGAAGCCCTAGCCCCCAGCTACCGGATCCCACCCTCGCGGCCACCGTGCGCCGCCCACTATTGTGGCCCTTCTACCAACGTGCCCCACCCCCATCCACAACATCCTCTGCCACATCCCTTATGCAGGCCGTCAGGGACAAACACAACCGAGGCGACGGCCTCCACATTTCCTACCATCCCTGCCCGATCCCGGCGCTAGCATTGACCCCACCGCACCGCCTAAGTCCACCACCCCACACCCGCCTACACACGCCAATGCACTACCACTACCAACATGCCCGACTCCCCCGGTCTCCTAGACACTACAGCTACTCCTTGTACTTTTTTCGATGAAGTTAGGTAATGTAGCTAGCTTTGGATGTAGCAACGAAGCTATGGATATTGTGATGATGCTACTATGTTCAACATGGCATTTGCTTTGATCTAAAAAATGAATTTGGATGAGTTCCTATTAAATAGAATGTGTGGCAAGTTAGATACAAAAACAACTGAAGTTCAAAGATAACATACTGGATAAAAAATAGGAAAACTCTGTAATAAAAAAGTATTTGAACAGAGTTCTGTGGCATGTGTAGAATTAGATCTAAGAATAAAGAAGATAACACCGAAAGTTTGTGTGTGTGTGTGTGTGTGATGTAGACAAAGTACTAGTTGGTGGGCACGTACTGCAGTTCAATTGTATTTGCAGGTGCAAAACACTTGTGTTTTTGGTCCATTGGTTTCAGTTCCACAGGTTGGTTTTCTTCCAAGTTTATCTCCAAAATGCATCAATGTCGTGGAGTATTTATTCTTCTTGTTTCTTGCATCATTCGTCAATGTCGTGGAGAAAAAATAAACTAACCTTCAAATTCAAATAACAACCAAGTCCGATGTTTATAAAACTCGGATTGTTCTTGTTTTAAGAAAATAAAACTATGAAGTTCAAATTAAAAAAAACAGCCAAATTCGATGTTTATAGAAAAACTAGGGAAAATTGGAAAAAGAAAACAAGTAAGAACACATGGAGAAAAGTTTCATGAGTACATGGACAAAATGTTAAGAATATAGAGCATCATTAGAAAATGTTCTTTTGTCAATTTGTTTTGATATAAAACCCAGAGGGAATTCATGTTACAATTTTTTTGAAATAAAATAATTAAGTTTGAATTGAAAAAAAGGATCAGTTCGATGTTTACAGAAAATTGATCATTTCAAAAATTATAAAAAATGGATTTCCCCTTTTCTAGAAAAACCCTAGAGGTTCGAATTTAAAAGACGAAGAAGTTCAATGTTTATTACAAACCGAAAGAATGCCAAATCAAAAAAGAAAAAATCTCCAACAATTTTACAAAAAGGGATTTTTCTCCATTAAAAATACCTCGAAGTTCAAATTTAAAATATGGGAATGGCTTGATGTTTATTAAAAGAACTATGATTTTTTTCGTTACTAAAAGAAATAAAACCAAGATGTCCAAATTAAGAAAAAGGAGCATATCGATGTTTATACAAAATTCAGATTTTTCTCATTATTAAAGAATGGAAACAGGAAGTTCAAAGTAAAATAACGTAGTAGTTCGATGTATAAAATTTGGAAAGTCCAACTCTGTTGTCATCAGAACTTCAAACAAAAATAACACAACAATTAAAAAAATAGATCACTTTGAAGTGGATATCACCATTTCTAAATGAAAAAAACAAGAACTTCGAAATTTTAAAATAGAGCAGTTCAAAATTCACAAAAAAGGATATTAACCGTTTCTAAATAAAAAACTCTAGATGTTCAAATTTAAATAACAGACCGACTCATTATTTATTGCAAAACTAGGATTTTTTTTCGTTACTAAAAGGAAATAAACGAAAACGTCCAAATTACAAAAATAGAGAGGTTTGATATTTATAAAAAAACAGATTTTCCTTTTTACCAAAGCAATAAAATCAAAAGGTTCAAATTAAAATAATAGAAGCAGTTCGATGTATACGAAAACACAAAATTTTCCGTTTCTAGGAAAAATAAAAGTATGAAGTTCAATTTAAAAAATGATGCTTATTTAAAACATCTTTATTCTAATAATAAAACCAAAAATTTCAAATTGAAACAAGGGAGAAGTTTGAATTTTATAAAAAAACACAAATTTTTTCCTCATTACTAAAGATTAAAATGAAGAAGTTCAAATTAGAATAAAAGGAACAAAAAAATAAAAAAATTCCCATTTTTACAATACAAGAAGTTCAAACTAAAATAACAAAGTGGTTTGATGTTTATTAAAAAATCTAGGTTTTTACGGCTTTTAAAAAAAATCAGATATCTGTCATTATTAAAGAATCAACCATGAAGTTGAAATTCAAAAACACAGTCAAATTTGATGTTCAATTACAAATAAAAAACAATTCCTTACTTGAAAATAAAAATGTGAAGTTCAAATTTAAAAAACACACAAGTTCAAAGTATATTAAAACCTAAGATTTACAAGTTTAGAAAACAAAAAACCAACGTCATTTTGGGCATTTATAAAGACAACTACTAAACAACGATGAATTTTGAAAAAAAAAATCTCTACATGCCAAAGTTTCTCCTATTCAAACTCTCTCCGACACGATATCATACGATCTATTCCGTCATAATGGTTTAAAATTTGGTCTATATCTTTCAAAAAAGTTTTAACATGTTCAAGAAAGCTCTTAAACCGCCGCAAATTAGAAAAATTGCTCGACACACAAAGTTGCACCTTTCCAATGGCTTTCTAATGGTATATCTTTTGCTCAATTTCAGTGAGTGTTTGAGAGTTATGAGTAAAGGACGAGAGAGAACTTTAAAGTGAAAACAACCAGCGGTTCAACAACTACATAGAGTGTTCCGTATAAGAAAAAAATAAAAAGGCAAATCTAAAAAGACTTTTGCTAGAAGTTCATGTGGTCGACCCAGAAAAGTTTGAAAATTCTTATAAAGGAGGTTCACCGTGTATTTACATGTGCACACAAAATATTGTTTTTTTGTGTTTAAAATAATTCTTTCAATCCATTAAAAATTTAAAACAAAATGCTCTACATGAAAAAAGTTCCTCCTATTCAACAACATTACAAGGGTATATCGTATTTCTATTCCAAAATAAACAGTTAAAACAAATTTGCGTATGTTTTTCGAAACAAAAGTTTAACCATATTAGAAAAAAGTTGTGTCCTTTCAACACGTTTCTAAAGATATATCATTTGTGCAACTTGAACTAATGGGTGAGAAATTATGAACAAAAATACGTGACAGAAGTTCAAAGTAAAACAGCAAGCAGTTCAACTAAGACACGGTATGCGTTTCAGATGAGAATAAAAGAATATAAAACTAAAAGACTAAAAGGTTTGTTGGAACAAGTTCATGTGCTCCTCCCGGCACAGTTCAAAAATTTTAGTGTGAGATATCCATTGTTCATTTACATGTTAAAAACAACAACATTGTTTTGCCATTTTTAAAACTACTTGCAAACGACAACGAATTAGTAACAATTGTCTACATGAAAACGTTGCTCCTATTTATAAGGTTTTCAATGGTATATTATATGCTTCATTCCGATAAACGGTTTAAAGTTTCGTGTATACCGTTAAAAACAAGTTTTTATGTATTCAAAAAAATCTCTTGAATCGTCGCGAATATGAAAAAAATGATCAACACGGGAAGTTATGGGCAAAAAACAGCACGAGAAAAATAGAGAGAAGTTCAAGCAGACAGATCCGAGAAGTTCAACTCCTTCACGCAGTGCATTTTCGAAGACTCTATTTTTGCGATGAAGGCAGAATGCATGAACTCACTGTTTCCAAAATTAGTTAAAAAGGCTAGGAATTAGAGAAAAGTATCTACATGAAAAAGTTTCACATTTTCGGTAGCTTTTCAAAGATATATTATTTGTCTCGTTTCAATAACTTTTACCAAAATTATGACCGAAAAATGTTTTTTGCCATTTTCAAAATTGACATAAGATCGTAAAGAATTAGGAGAAACATTTTATACACAAAAGTTCTGCATTTCTTCAAGCTCTCCAGCGCTATATAATTTGCTGCACTCCAACAAACCATTAAGAAATTAACGCAAAAAATACAATTTCGATGGAACTTTGATCGTTTTCTAAATTATTTTTAAACCATTTAATATTGGAAAAAAAACTTTCTATATGAAAAAAATGTTTAGAAATTTGGCTCATTCTGATAAATGGTTTAGAAATGAGCTCGAAAAAATGTTTCATGTTTTTCATATGTAGAAAAATGATTAGCAAAACTGCTTTTATACCGTGTAGATTTTGCCAAAAATTCAACTTAGATTGTGATCCACATGTCCACAGTTTCCCAACGGTATACGCAAGCCCCATTTAATGTTAGCGGAAGTTCAAGCTGCCATGGGGTGCAGTTGAATTACTACCACTTAGTGATCAGAATAGTGTTTGTGTGTGTGTATGTGTGTGTGTGTGTTTGACAAATATTTTCTACCACTCAGTGGTAGTTACCAACACTTACATTTTGTATGTTGTATTTACCAAATCGGAGAGTATGTACACGTATGATGTAGTATATAATAATGTTTAAGAAGTATATATACTACTTTTTTGATAGTATATGTCATATTTTGAATATGCTCATGTTTACGCACAAATATGTATGTATTTCGCAAATATAATAAAAATCATCAGCCAACTTGCAATTTTTGAATTATAAATTAGTATATACTATCACTTTATTTTTGCGGGAAAAACTTCTAATCTATTCATGTTCAATCATGGTAGTACAACGGATACTAGAAATAATAAAAATTACATCCAGATCCGTAAACCACCTAGCGATGACTACAAGCACTGAAGCGAGCCGAAGGTGCGCCGCTGTCATCACCCCTCCCTCACCGGAGCTGGGCAAACCTTGTTGTAGTAGACAGTTGGGAAGTCGTCGTGCTAAGGCCCCATAGAACCAATGCACTGGAACGGCAACCGTCGCGAATGAAGAGTGTAGATTAGAAGGATCCCACCTGAAGACATAGGAACGAAGACAAACGACGAACAGATCTGAGAAAATCCACCAAAGACAGATCCACAGTAGACACACCTCCACACGCCCGCCAATGATGCTAGATGCATCATCGGAAGGTGGCTAGGCGAGGAGAGCCGTCGTCGTATTGCCTTCTTGAGTAGGACACAAACCCTAACAAAGCTCGAAAAAAGGTTTAAAAATGGAGCCCTCCCACCGGCAAGGGCCGAGATCCACTCCGCCTCCATGGCCCTAAGGCCACCGAAGACAGGACGGGCCGGCGCCGACGGCGGCAGGAGGCAGAGAACCCTAGCTTTTTGGGAGGCGCGGCTGGCTAGGACTATTCTGTTACAATATATACTATCACATGATACTATGTGAAACATGTGGGTAACTAGCCCTAGATGGTAGAATGTATTTTCTCCATGTATTTAGAGATATTATAACTGCGCACTAATCCAGCCCTATCAGTGCATTTGCGTTTCGGCCATTGGATCCATAGTATTGCATGTGTTTGGCCATTGCATATCCTTCCAATCCCTCCGAGCATTGCAAGCCAAAGGCCGCTGCTCCGGTAACAATTTCGACCATCTGTCGTTCAATTGAGGACAATGCGTGGCCCGTTAGCGCTAACTATATATATTTCCGGTCTGCACGAGGGCCTCAGTGAGGCGGCCTAACCCAGCGACGTGGATTTCACCACACGATACGGGAAACCTTACGAACGGTGGCGGTTGCGTTGCGGTCGGTTGGAGTTTGTCTGCCACCATTAAGACGGGGAGTAAAACAGCCATTCCTACAACCAATAATGGCAGGCAAGGTGCTCCACTCACCGGCGGCTGATGTGGGGGTACGTTACAGTTCAACTACGTATACAAAACATCTGCCTTCCTGCTGCCTCCTCACCCCTTCTTCCTCCAAGTACCACTACAATCCTTCACAACCCAAGTCCAATTCAGTTCGAATTCTTTGAAGCTGTTTTTCGCATGTCTACAAGGTGAGGAGGATTTGTAGGAACGATTGTTTTACTCCCCTACACCCTGCTCATCCTGCTCCTCCTCTCAGGACATAGGGCGCGTTGCTCTGTATGTATGTGTGTTGGGCCAGGGAGGAGCACGTGAAGAGGACAAGCACCGGATATATCAGGCATGGCAATATCGAGTAGGAAAGACACCGGTCGGGTCTCGGGCGTACGATAGTGCTGTCGTAGATGAAAAGCATGGAAACTGTGGAGAAGAGCACGGTGGAGCCGAGGAACAAGCGCAGCTGGTCCCCATCCATGAGCCAGCACATCTCCCCGCCTCACATTGTCGCTCACATGAAACTCTGCGCCAAGGTAAAATTCTTTCATGTGGATGCATCTAATGACTCTTAAGGACGGATACATCTACATCTTAGGCCCCTTGCACGGGTGCAGGCTACTGAATTGTCTAAATATCATGTATGGTAACTGAAGGAAGAGTTTTTGATAGGATTGGAAAAGCCTATAAAAAGCACAATAAGCAAGTTTCTGCGTGCATAGGCTATGCTCTTTTAGGTACACCAGAATCTTAGTTCACAATATATTTCCGTGCACTTTTACCTTTCTCATGGTATTACAAATGTTTGAATTGTTGCCCTATTATTTCTTAAACATGGGGTTGCTACTCCGAGTCTCGGTCTTATGTATATATTGAAAATTAGTCGAGGCTAATAATTTATTACACGGTCTGTTTCATGCATGCAAAGCATTGTTTCATTCATGTAAAGCATGTCCGATATATATACCTACAACCTTATCATGCCATTGCAAATAAGGAGGTGTCTACTACAATTTGTTACACATCATGGTAATAGGTGCATAGTTTGTGATCTATTGATCTCTGCTAAGTAGTGTTTGAATATTATTTGTAATTGCAAGTGGAGACTGAGAAGGATTTGGTATGTAACCAGTATGTTATTGGCATATGAAGTCCCATGCATAGATATATAATACCATAAGAAAAACATATAGAAATTTTAAAATTCCTTCCATTCTTATGTCTGCTAGCAAATAGTGGTTTAAATTTACTCTTCTTTAACAGGTTCCGTGCTCTGTACTCACATGCTTATATGGCCTCTTTTTTGTAATTAACGTGGAGTCCTCATTGTTAAGAAACTTCTATTTTTTGCATTTTATAGTTCTACCTTTTATTGAAGGTTTAGTGGTCAGCTATTCAGTAATGTTTCTGCATGCAAAGATAAATGCTATGCTAAAGGCATATTGATATGTTTTTATGTTGACAACACATCACATTTTGATTATTTCTTTAACTATTGCATGTTTATATTTTTATTTATTTTGACGAGTGACATGTTTATATTTTTCCTTGGCATCACATCGTGGTAAGCAGATATTACCCGTAATAAGTATTCAATACTCACTTTTCATTGCAATTCCTATGTCAATTTGATGCATTCAACAAGTTTGTCACATTGATCTCTTTTAGTGGTGTTTTTTTAATCTCTTTTGACCATGAAACTGATATGGCACTTAATTTGAAAAAAGGGTAGATGGTTGTACATGTTTGGAATTTTCCCAATGCACTCTTCGGCTCTTAGCTCATTGTAAACCGAATTAGCTACGTCTTGTAGCTTGGTTCAGAACTATAGAGTGATTAAAGCTGTTCTACAAAGATAATGTTTAAGCAATGAGCTTACGAATTATGATCAAAATTGTCAAAAATTCTCCATATATATAGGCTTAGGTAGTGCATCCATATATTTACAGAAACTTCTACCACTGTATTGTCAAAATTGACGGGCGCGGCCGCGCACCATCAATGGTCTAGTATATATACATAACTTGTTTAGGCTCGCTAAACTTGTAATGGTTTAATAGTTATCAAAAAAAAAAAAAAATACTGGAGGTTCTATCTAATGTAATCAGATGATCCAACAGAGGGATTGTGAAAATATGCACTTATGTGTCCTTGGCAAAAAAAAACAAGCATTTCAGCTCACAGCGACATAAGTAAACACTGAACTACTTGTTTTTTTTCTCCAGGACACATAAAGTTGTATTTTTTTAATCGCTCCGTTGGATCATGTTATATTATAGGTATGTTGTTTCAGTATTTTTGGAAACTTTTACACCCTCGAAAACATAACTAGTTTTGTGGCTATATATACACACAAACACACACACACACACACACACACACACACACACACACACACACACACACACACACACACACACATCTCTTTTTTGTGTGTAACAATGTTGGACCGTCATTTTCTAATCGCCATTAATGTGATATATTTTGGAACTCTGAGAATGCTGGTTTGCAATATTGATATGGCAATATGCCAAACCAACTCATTTGCAATTCCATTATAGCTCAAGCTTTGTACACTTTTCAGGCATGCTTACATTCGGGAAACCATAGGTGCATCTTCGCACACTCTCACATCGATAGTTTCTTCATTTTCCTCCGCCTTACTAAATCATACTTCTTCCGTCTCAAAATAAGTGACTCAGTCATTTATTTTGGAATGGAGGGAGTACTTGATTATCCAGAGATCAAGAACATATACGGCCCCCTCTCGACTCTCGCGTCGCACCCTCCTCTCTGGGTGACTCGGGGCCGACTAGGGTTCCGCCGCCGCCGCAACCCCTCCAACCCTCTCCTTCCCCTTGCCACCGTCGGAGACGGCCGCCGGGATAGCAAGCGCGGCGCCGGTGAAGGTGGCGGCGGGGATTGCGACGCTTTGTCCCTCTCGAAGGCTATTGGTACCTGGGGCAGGGGCCCCTGCCGGTGAGGCGTCGTCGTCGTGCGACCGACGGGTTTTGCAGGCGGTGTGCTGGACAGCGTGCTCGAACGTGAGGGCGATGGGCCACTGGTGGAGTTTCGGTCGCGGCGCGGATCTCATCTGCGTCAGTGCTGGAGGTACGAGATCCCGCCTCCCTACTGCCTCTCTCGCTCTGTACGCCATGGACTGTGATTTGCTTGTTGCCTCCGGAGTTGGTGAGCATGGTGGAGTAGCTTGGGCCCGGGGGAAACCCTGGCCGGCTTGGCTGGCCCGGCGGCGGCGATGCCCAAGGGCGTCATTTTCTTCCATGGGGGCACTACTGAGGTCCCCAACTCTCCACCCCGACCTCCTGCCCGGGTGTAAACCCACAATCCCCTATGGATTTGGTGGCGGCGGCGCCTTGCGCATCGTGACCTTCCTGAAGGTGTCGTCAGGGGTGTAGGGTCTCGGATGGGATTATGTGCAGGCGCGGGATTGAGGTTGCTTGTGTCTCGAGCTTGTGTGGATGCGGTGTGGGCCATAGGCACTATCATCTCTTCTGGTTGGTGCTCTCCGGTGGCGGTGGATGCCTCTCAGCCCCGGCGGCGCGACGTCTCGATCCTGACGGTAGGGGATAGGGTTCCCCTTCCCGGCGGCTGTGGCTTCATGTAAATTGGAGAGACCTGTGTCTTCTCAACGGTGGTGCTATGCTGCCTTGCCTCTCGCATTTTTGCTCGGTTCCCTGCTGCCTCCTCTTCGGCATCCGACTCCATGAAGCTTTCCTTCTCCAACTAGTTAGGCGTGGACATTGGCGGTGCTGCCGGCATGGCTTATCCCAAATCAAGGTGGTCGCCCTAGGTCCACCGTGCGATGTGAGGGCGGCATCCTTTTAGCTCTCGGATGAGCTTCCACTACTAGGAAAACACTTACCAGTAGCGTTGTTTTTTTTTTGCTATTAGTAGCATGGGCAGGCGCGCTACTGCTACGGCGCTACAGCTATTTTTTAGCAGTAGCGCTTGTTTGGCCTAGCACTACTGGTATCTAAAGCTAGCTGTAGCGCACTTCCCCACAGCGCTACTGATAATTATCTACAGCGCGTGGAACTAGCCAACGCTACTATTACTTGAGTGCTACTGGTTATCTTTACCCCCACGCCATTGCTAACTTTTGTATTTTTTTGCGTTTTGGCTCTGTACACAATTAAACAAATCCACCGTTTATACAATAACATGCATATTCATTGAAAAGCAAGTGAGTCATCGATGAGCCAAAGTTATTAGAAGTCTTGACATGTCTCAAGTATCTCATCATCATCAATCATGGTCGAACACATGTCTCGTAATAGCGTTACAAGTCATTACAAGTTCTCAATACATGCAACTACATGGTCACATACTCATGTTTCATCATCTATGTAGACTATGATATGACCGCATAGAAGATAAGAGCGATCACGATGATAAAAAGCGGTATTATGTAGTAGTTTTTGCAGCGGCGCTGGTTCTGTATCCCCTCTTGTGCTATGAATCTCAAGTAACTAGCTTTGGCTTCCGCTCTACTATCAAACCCTTTCTGGCTTCCGCCGGAGAAGCCAGAGACCTGGGCCTGACACTCTGGCCACTCATCATACACACCCGGAACATGCCCTACATACACGACATACCACTTCCTCGCCATCATTGATCTATATACCTGTCAGAGATGCGCGCGCACACACACACACACACACACATATAATTACTTTCGGTACGATGAAATTTGTTAACTATGTTTACTATATATGTTGCTTCTATTTCATAACAAATTTCATCGTACCGAAAGTAATTAACTAGAGCGTGGCACCATACATCTAATAGTTTCGTCATACTGAGACATTCGATGTTTTGTCATACAGAAAGTAACAAGTAACTAAACAAACACATTGTTTTTAAGCAGTGCACTCTTCCCATCTGTCCATATCCGGGAGGACGGACCCAAGCTTAGTGAAAGGCGTCATGTCCTGACGTTGTAGGGCAATGCGGGTTCGAACGTCAGCTTGCGATATTTGGCCACCGTAGAACATCCCATTCTCTTCGAGGACATCTTTCATGATGATGGACGCAATTTCCTGCTGGATCCGGTAGAAATCATTTCGAAGTCGATTATCTGGCACGACTCCAAAGGCTTCGGCCCATCTCTGGATATGGGTATCGGATGAAGATTTCATGCAAAGTGATTGCACATCCCTTCTGTACTCCATCATTAGATGGATGACATAGAATCCATCGTTCTCACTTCTTGCCGATTGCTGAACGCAACAGAAGTCAGTCTTGTGGCCGAAACAGAGCCCGACCTTATTTGTTTTTTTGCTTTGGATGTAGCCACCCCGCATGCTGATGCCCAGCATAGCTCTGTCCAGAACATACTTTATGTGGGTGTAATCTTTCTTCTGTATGTTCTTCGACGGGTCCAAATATAGAGCGCAGGAGTAACAAGGGTAAAGAACAATGAGAATGGCATGACACCCCCCGCTGCGCAAAATACATGATCAAGTTAGCCTCCATGCGTGCAAAGTAATTATTGAAATGCATGAAAGGATGTATGTGTTATAGTGCTATCCGCGGATGACTTACCCGGGATGATAAGGTAGGAGAATGGTTTCTTTGTCCTTATTGCTGACCAAGAATTCTTCGATGCACTGACTCGCATATTGACGGTTGGCATCGTTGATTGACAAGAAGCCCTCATGCATGTAGTATGGGTCTGCGATCGCAAGACCGGTGACTTGCTCTCTCCTGACGATGTAGTTCATGTGCAGCGCATACAGGTGGACGAACGTAAAATCGAGTGTCCTCATTTGAAACATCTGGAAGATGCAATCAAACCTCAGGAATAAGAGGTCCACGGGGCATGTGTGGACGTACATCTTGAAACTGCTTGGCACATGAACCGTATAAAGTGGGTATCCTGGATCATCCAAGGAGAGGAGGCTTCTCTCTGTCGAAAGCACATGGTCATGGAGTCTCCTGAGATCCCCTGTTATGGCAGCTAGTGCATTCGCCGGTACCATTGGCTCTCCCGCGACATGGATTAATGGTGCATGTTTCATCGGTACACTGTCAACCTTGGTCGAAGGCAGCTGGCTGCTAGAACCAACATTGCTAGCTTTATTGGATATTCTCGCCGTCGGTCTCTTCCTCTGCTTCTTCTTGGTGGCTGAGGTGCTGGTGGGTCTGTCAGACCCTCCCTGAGCACCACCCCTAGTGTTGCCGGGCTCAACATTGGACGACTCTGGCTAATTAGTTGAGCTTGGGTGGAACCGGCATCTGGAGGCGTGTCCTGTGAGGATTGCATGAACAAAGACTTCTTGCACTCCCGAGGACGTTCCGGCTCTGGTACATGCATCTCATATTCATATGGTTGACTCAGTGTTACTTCGTTGTCATAGCCGGTATTGATATACTGGAGAGGGTCCTCGGCCTCCTCCATGTCATCATCCATATCCTCTTCCATGGGGCAGATGGCATCATCTGCCGGAACGGTTGGCCCTCCTTCCTTGTGTCTCTCGATCTCAGCAAGCAGCACGGACGATGGTTGTACTTGTGTAGGAGGGGTTGTGGTCATACCTTCCTGAGGTCCCGTTGGTGTGCTCCCAGCCACCTCGACACGAAGAAGATTTTTTGGCCACAGGATCGGCCAATTTTTGCATTGGCCAAGCTGCGTGGGGGTCTCGTCATCCTCTTCATTAGTTTGTATCGGACGAGGGAAACCCTCGTAGCCCGCTTTCACACTCTCCACGGAGAGCCTTAAGGCGTTATCATGCATCTGCCGGTGGTGGAACAATCGATCCTTGGGCTTCACTATAGTACCCTTCCCCACATCCACCAACCCACCCATCATGTGGTAAAGGAGGGTGCATGGAGTGGAGTCGGTCTACAAAGACATATATGTGCGGCGTCAGACATATATGTGGATTAGTTTGTCAGCTTGGGCGACGACGACGCTTCAGACTGATCTTCTTCCCTCTTTTGTTCGTTGTCGAATAATTGAGCCCATGGTCGTGACTTTTCCTTCTTCGGGGATTACGATCTTTCGTAGGTAATGTAGTCTTCATTCTTCTTTTGACGTATGTTTCGTCGTCATCAGCATCATCTTCCCTCATCGGATCACCGTACTGGTCATAGTCTTCCTCGTTGGCGACTCCATCCATTCCGGCGATGCTCCTTTTGCTTCTCCTCACGACAACACAGCTGTGATTGATCATATCAGTTATGAACAAACATTGTGTCACGTGTTTAGCGTGTACCCATGGCTCATTTTTGGCGATGGCGTTGACGGTACCGCTATCAGAGTCGGGTATACACATGGTAGTGAAATGTCGGTTTTCTCTGTGTACATTCTTAGCCCATCTGACACGGAACATCCTCGCTCTATGCAATCCAGAGTAGTTAAGCTCCCATATCTCTTCGACCCTTCCGTAATATCTTTCAATTACATTCCCGGTCATGGCTTCCATCGTCACCCCTGAGTTTTGGTCATCACTGTTTATATCTTTCTCCTCCATGTAGAACGTGTATCCGTTGATATCGTATGCTTGATAAGTCGCGAGGTTGGTCGAGGGGCCATGTGTTAAGGCGTATATGAGTGTTCCATTCGGACAACCCTCTTCCGAGGGATTAGCCAGAACTCACTCTTTGAACCAACGCACAAAAGTGGAGTTGTGCTCTCTAATAACTTCAGCGTCCATCCTGTGCACCCCACGGTCACGGTACTTCTTTGCGATTGTCTCTTTGTGCAGTGTCACGAAATCTTCTAGCACATCTAGGTGTTGTAGCACTACTAAGTTTGCCCTGTCAAGGTCGTTTTGTCGGCCCGAGCATAACACATTCACATCCCTATAACCGTTGGTGTGACCTTCGCCTTCGAGCCTTCCACAGTGCTTGTTGATGGGCAAACTGATACGTCTCCAACGTATCTACTTTTCCAAACACTTTTGCCCTTGTTTTGGACTCTAACTTGCATGGTTTGAATGAAACTAACCTGGACTGACGCTGTTTTCAGCAGAACTGCCATGATGTTGTTTTATGTGTAGAAAAGAAAAGTTCTCGGAATGTCCTGGAAATTCATGGAAGCACTTTTCAGAATTAATAAGAATTTTTGGCGAAAGAATGAAGGCCAGGGGGCCCACGGGCTGTCCAGACAGGGGGCGCCCCCCTAGGGCGCGCCCTCCTATCTCGTGGGCCCCCTGGACACCTCCCGACCTCAACTCCAACTCCATATATACCGTCTCGGGGAGAAAAAAATCAGAGAGAAAGTTTCATCGCGTTTTACGACACGGAGCCGCCGCCAAGCCCTAATCTCTCTCGGGAGGGCTCATCTGGAGTCCGTTCGGGGCTTCGGAGAGGGGGATTCCTCGCCGTCGTCATCATCAACTGTCCTCCATCACCAATTTCATGATGCTCACCGCCGTGCGTGAGTAATTCCATTGTAGGCTTGCTGGACAGTGATGGGTTGGATGAGATTTACCATGTAATCAAGTTAGTTTTGTTAGGGTTTGATCCCTAGTATCCACTATGTTCTGAGATTGATGTTGCTATGACTTTGCTATGCTTAATGCTTGTCACTAGGGCCCGAGTGCCATGATTTCAGATCTGAACCTATTATGTTTTCATGAATATATGTGTGTTCATGATCCTATCTTGCAAGTCTATAGTCACCTATTATGTGTTATGATCCGACAACCCCGAAGTGACAATAATCGGGATACTTCTCGGTGATGACCATAGTTTGAGGAGTTCATGTATTCACTATGTGCTAATGCTTTGTTCCGGTTCTCTATTAAAAGGAGGCCTTAATATCCCTTAGTTTCCGTAAGGATCCCGCTGAACACGGGAGGGTAGGACAAAAGATGTCATGCAAGTTCTTTTCCATAAGCACGTATGACTATTTACGGAACACATGCCTACATTACATTGATGAATTGGAGCTAGTTCTATATCACCCTATGTTATAACTATTGCATGAGGAATCGCATTTGGCATAATTATCCATCATTGATCCATTGCCTACGAGCTTTTCACATATTGTTCTTCGCTTATTTACTTTTTCGTTGCTACTGTTACAACTACTACAAAAACCCAAAAACATTTATCTTTATGTTTGCTACCACTACTATTATTATCATACCACTTTTGCTACTAAACACTTTGCTGCGGATACTAAGTTATCCAGGTGTGGTTGAATTGACAACTCAACTGCTAATACTCAAGAATATTCTTTGGCTCCCCTTGTGTCGAATCAATAAATTTGGGTTGAATACTCTACCCTCGAAAGCTGTTGCGATCCCCTATACTTGTGGGTATCAAGACTAATTTCTGGAACCGTTGCCGGTGAGCATAGCTCTATTCTCTGAGTCACTTGGGATTTATATCTGTTGATCACTATGAAGAACTTGAAAGACGATTGAACTACTATTTTGCCCTCAACTACGAGGGGAGGTAAGGAACTGCCATCTAGCTCTGCACTAGATTCTCCTTCCGTTATAAGTAAGCTTGCGACACCTAAACCTGCTGCTGCTATGAATTCTGATATGTCGCATGTTATTGATGATGCCACTTCTGCTATGCATGATGAAACTACTTCTGTGCGTGATACTACTTTGCCATTAGGTGAATTTCTAGATGAACAACTTGCTAGATTTAGGGGGAATGAAAATATTGAAGAACCTATTATTGATGATAGTGATGATGAAGGTCCCCCCAATGATTATGTTTTACCTGTTGTTCCTAAGGGTTATGTTATGCATGAAACAGCTGCTATGGAAATTCTTGCTTGCAATGATAGAAATGATCTTAAGAAATTATTAGCTAAATGGATGCAGCAGTCTCTTAATGCTAGAATGAAACCCGATCCTGCTTTTGCTACTTCAACTATCTGTGCTACTGATAAGGATTATGAATTCTCTGTTGATCCTGATATTATTACTTTAGTTGAATCTGATCCTTTTTATGGCCTTGAATCTGAAACTGTTGTGGCACATCTTACCAAGTTGAATGATATAGCCACCCTGTTTACTAATGATGAGAAGTCTCACTATTTATATATCCTCAAGATATTTCCATTCTCATTAAAGGGTGACGCTAAGACTTGGTATAATTCTCTTGCTCCTGGTTGTGTGCGTAGTCCCCAGGCTATGATTTATAACTTTTCTGCTAAATATTTCCCTGCTCATAAGAAACAAGCTGCCTTGCGGGAAATATATAATTTTGTGCAGATCAAAGAAGAGAGTCTCCCACAAGCTTGGGGGAGGCTTCTCCGGTTACTTAATGCTTTGCCTGATCATCTTCTTAAGAAAAATGAAATACTTGATATCTTTTATAATGGACTAACCGATGCTTCCAAGGACTACTTGAATAGTTGTGCTGGTTGTGTTTTCAGGGAAAGAACAGTCGACGAAGCTGAAATACTATTGAATAATATGTTGACTAATGAAAATAATTGGACTCTTCCCGAGCCAGTTCGTGAAGTAATTCCTGAACCAATTGAGCCAACTCCTGAGCCTATTCCTAAACCCACTCCGAAGAAGAGAGGTGTTTTATTTCTCAGTCCTGAAGATATGCAAGAGGCAAAGAAATCAATGAAAGAAAAAGGTATTAAAGCTGAAGATGTTAAGAATTTACCTCCTATTGAAGAAATACATGGTCTTAATTTACCGCCTGAAGAACCACATTGTCTTGATAACCCGACACAGGTAGTAAAGATAAATTCTCTCTATAGATATGATAAAGTTGAAGTACCCCCTACTAAATTTCATAGCCCATGCTTAGATGAATTTGATGACTTTATGGCTAGACAAGAAAGTTTTAATGCTTATGTTGGTAGAGAGTTAAAGAATAATGCTTTCGAGATAGGACGCGTAGGTGATAATCTTGCTAGAGTTAAAGATGAACTTCACCGCATTAGCAAATATGCTTCTATGGTTGCTACTCAAGCTGAGCAAGTACTTAAAGCTCAAAATGATTTGCTTGAGGAATTAAATAATAAAAATGACTTTGCTGTTAGAGTGGCTACTAGAACTGGTAGAATGACTCAGGAACCTTTGTATCCTGAAGGCCACCCTAAGAGAATTGAGCAAGATTCTCAGAGAAATAATTTAGAGGCACCTAGTTCTTCTAAAAAGAAGAAGAAGAAAAACGATAGAACTTTGCATGCTTCTAGTGAACCTACTGTAGACACAGCTGAGAATCCCAATGATATTTCTATTTATGATGCTGAAACTCAATCAGGTGATGAACATGAACCTAGTGATAATGTTAATGATAATGTTCATGTTGATGCTCAACCTAGCAAAGACAATGATATAGAGATTGAACCTGCTGTTGATCTTGATAACCCACAATCAAAGAATCAACGATATGATAAGAAAGATTTTGTTGCTAGGAAGCACGGTAAAGAAAGAGAACCATGGGTTCAGAAACCCATGCCCTTTCCTCCTAAACCATCCAAGTCAAAGGATGATGAGGATTTTGAGCGCTTTGCTGAAATGATTAGACCTATTTTCTTACGTATGCGCTTAACTGATATGCTTAAAGTAAATCCTTATGCTAAATATATGAAGGATATCATCACAAATAAACGAAAGATACCGGAAGCTGAAATTTCCACCATGCTTGCTAATTACACTTTTAAGGGTGGAATACTAAAGAAACTTGGAGATCCGGGTGTACCAACTATACCATGCTCTATTAAAAGAAATTATGTTAAAACTGCTTTATGTGATCTTGGAGCCGGTGTTAGTGTTATGCCTCTCTCTTTATATTGTAGACTTGAATTGAATAAGTTGACACCTACTGAAATATCTTTGCAAATGGCTGATAAATCAACTACTATACCTGTCGGTATTTGTGAGGATGTGCCTGGTGTGGTTGCAAATTTCACTATCTTAACGGACTTTGTTATTTTTGATATTCCCGAGGACGATAGCATGTCTATTATTCTTGGTAGACCTTTTCTTAATACTGTAGGGGCTGTTATTGATTGCAACAAAGGTAATGTCACTTTTCATGTTAATGGTAATGAGCATACGGTACACTTTTCGAGGAAACAATCTCAAGTTCATAGCATCAATTCTATTGAAAAAGTTCCAACTATCATTTTTGGAGGCTTTGAATTTCCTCTCCCTACTGTCAAGAAAAAGTACGATATTCTTATTGTTGGGGATTTTCATATCCCCGTTGAGGTAACTTAGTGTTATTCAAAATTTCTCCGATTTCGTGTTATTCGGAATGAGTTTGTTAACAAGACTTGATCAACCTTGTTAGTGGGTTCATTTTGATGATCACGAGATGGATGAAACTAGAAGGCACAACCTTCTGTATCCTCTTTTTACTTTATGTTATTTAGAATAAATAAAGCAAAAATAGTATTATCTGTCTGTTTTCTGAATTATCCATGCATTAAAAAATAGTCCGAAAATAAAAGTGCTCCAAATGCCCTGCAAATTTAGTATGATTTTTTCTAGAATATTTGAGGATTTTAGGCACTGAAAACACTGCAAAAGGGGCAAGCACCAGACCACGAGAGAGGAGGGCGCGCCCCCCTGTAGGGCGCGCCCCCCTATCTCGTGGGCCCCTGGTGGGTCCCCTCCACTTATGCCAGCACCCACACACTTCATCTTCTACCCAAAAAAATCCCCATCCAACTCAAACCCGAGTTCTAGCTCGTTTTGCTGCGATTTTCGATCTCTTAGCTCAAAGCTCCATTCGCAAAACTGCTTTGGGAGATTGTTGCTTGGTATGTGACTCCTCCATTGGTCCAAATAGTTTTTGTTCTAGTGCTTTATTCATTGCAAATTTTTGCTGCATAGGTGACCATGTTCTTGAGCTTGCATGTTAAATTTTTGAGGTCCCAAGTAATTCCAATGCATGATATAGGATCTAGGGACTTGTAGGAGTAGTTGCTATCAATCTTGTTTAGTTTTATTCACTTTTATTTTGAAGTTACTAAAATTTCAGAAATTTTCACAAAATGTTAAGGAGGTTCTTTAAAGGCTCTTCTAGCCAAAGCTCTAAGGAAAAACAAGACAAAGAGAAGATGCTCTTTTATAGACTTAGATTCAATAAGAAACACTTTGAGTATATTATTTTGCTTGCGCCTCTGTTGTTTGATCTGCTTGCAGAAAGTCGTCTTGTTACGCCGGAGGCCGTGAACAATCATCTAGCCCAAGCTTTTACTCCGGAACCTGAACCTGAGCCGGAACCTGAGCTAGACCCTTATCGTGCATCATCTGTTCAGTGGGATCCAGAGATAACCAGCCAGTGGTATCCTGATTATACCTCCCACTACACCAGGGAGAGTAGCGGCGGTCCTTGGTATTAGACCAACTTAGGCCAAAAGCCTAAGCTTGGGGGAGTACGTATTTTTCACCGACTTTACATTCATGTTCACACACTAGCCGCCGGTGCTCATACTCTTTCATTGTATTATCCATGTTAGTTTAAATTTCTTTTTCTAGCTTTCTTCTTGTGTGTTTGTTAAATCTTAAGAAAAACCAAAAAAAATTAGTTAGTTTAATCAAATCAACATAGCCTTCATGATATTTATGTTCATGGTAGATTATATCCTACTCATGCTTGTACTCGGTGTAAATTAATCTTAATGCATGTTTACGACTGTTGTCGCTCTCTCAGTTGGTCGCTTCCCAGTCTTTTGCTAGCCTTCACCTGTACTAAGTGGGAATACTGCTTGTGCATCCAAATTCCTTAAACCCCAAAGTTGTTCCATATGAGTCCACTATACCTTCCTATATGCGGTATTTACCTGCCGTTCCAAGTAAATTTGTATGTGCCAAACTCCAAACCTTCAAATGAAATTCTGTTTTGTAGGCTCGAGCAGCTCATGTTACAACTAGGGCTGCCTATATCTTCCATGCTAGGTGGGTTATTATTAAGAGGAGTGGAATCCGCTACTCATTCACGAGAAAGCGCTGGTAACCGGGATGCCCAGTCCCATGATCCAAAAAGATCAAAGCAAATCAAAATAATTAAACAAAACTCCCCCAGGGCTGTTGTATGTTGGAGGCACTCGTTGTTTCGAGCAAGCCATGGATTGATGCTTGTTGGTGGTTGGGGGAGTATAAACCTTTACCATTCTATTTGGGAACTGCCTATAATGCATGTAGTATGGAAGATACAACCATCTCATAGTTGTTGCGTTGACAGCAAAAGTATGCCGCTCAAAATGTTATTCAATCTCTATTTTAAAATCGAGCTCTGGCACCTCTACAAATCTCTGCTTCCCTCTACGAAGGGCATATCTATTTACTTTTATGTTGAGTCATCACCCTTCTTATTAAAAGCACCCGCTGGAGAGCACACTGTCGTTTGCATTCATTATTATTGGTTTATATTGGGTATGACTTGACTGGATCTCTTTTACCATGAACTACAATGTTTAGTCAGTTCTTGATCTTTAAAGGTGCTCTGCATTTATGTTTTGCGGTCTCAGAAAGGGCTAGCGAGATACCATTTTGTTATATCATGTTATGATTATTTTGAGAAAGTGTTGTCATCCGAGTTTTATTATTATAGATCGCTAGCTGATTATGTTATTGATAAGAGTAATTGTGAGACCTATGTGTTATTGTTAGTATGGTTAGTTCATAATATTTGCTGAAACTTGAATGCTGGCTTTTCATGTTACAACAACAAGAGCAAACAGAGTTTGTAAATTTTTTTCTTTATCACTTTCAGTTTATCAACTGAATTGCTTGAGGACAAGCAAAGGTTTAAGCTTGGGGGAGTTGATACGTCTCCAACGTATCTACTTTTCCAAACACTTTTTCCCTTTGGACTCTAACTTGCATGATTTGAATGAAACTAACCCGGACTGACGCTGTTTTCAGCAGAACTGCCATGATGTTGTTTTATGTGTAGAAAAGAAAAGTTCTCGGAATGTCCTGGAAATCCACGGAAGCACTTTTCATAATTAATAAGAATTTTTGGCGAAAGAATGAAGGCCAGGGGGCCCACGTGCTGTCCACGAGACAGGGGGCACCCCCCTAGGGAAATCCACGGAAGCACTTTTCATAATTAATAAGAATTTTTGGCGAAAGAATGAAGGCCAGGGGGCCCACGGGCTGTCCACGAGATAGGGGGCACCCCCCCTAGGGCGCGCCCTCCTATCTCGTGGCCCCCTGGACACCTCCCGACCTCAACTCCAACTCCATATATACCGTCTCGGGGAGAAAAAAATCAGAGAGAAAGTTTCATCGCGTTTTACAACACGGAGCCACCGCCAAGCCCTAATCTCTCTCGGGAGGGCTGATCTGGAGTCCGTTCGGGGCTCCGGAGAGGGGGATTCATCGCCGTCGTCATCATCAACCATCCTCCATCACCAATTTCATGATGCTCACCGCCGTGCGTGAGTAATTCCATCGTAGGCTTGCTAGACGGTGATGGGTTGGATGAGATTTACCATGTAATAAAGTTAGTTTTGTTAGGGTTTGATCCCTAGTATCTACTATGTTCTGAGATTGATGTTGCTATGACTTTGCTATGCTTAATGCTTGTCACTAGGGCCCGAGTGTCATGATTTCAGATCTGAACCTATTATGTTTTCATGAATATATGTGTGTTCTTGATCCTATCTTGCAAGTCTATAGTCACCTATTATGTGTTATGATCCGACAATCCCGAAGTGACAATAATCGAGATACTTCTCGGTGATGGCCGTAGTTTGAGGAGTTCATGTATTCACTATGTGCTAATGCTTTGTTCCGGTTCTCTATTAAAAGGAGGCCTTAATATCCCTTAGTTTCCGTAAGGACCCCGCTGAACACGGGAGGGTAGGACAAAAGATGTCATGCAAGTTCTTTTCCATAAGCACGTATGACTATTTACGGAATACATGCCTACATTACATTGATGAATTGGAGCTAGTTCTATATCACCCTATATTATAACTATTGCATGAGGAATCGCATCCGGCATAATTATCCATCATTGATCCATTGCCTACGAGCTTTTCACATATTGTTCTTCGCTTATTTACTTTTCCGTTGCTACTATCACAACTACTACAAAAACCCAAAAACATTTATCTTTACGTTTGCTACCGCTACTATTATTATCATACCACTTTTGCTACTAAACACTTTGTTGCAGATACTAAGTTATCCAGGTGTGGTTGAATTGACAACTCAACTGCTAATACTCAAGAATATTCTTTGGCTCCCCTTGTGTCGAATCAATAAATTTGGGTTGAATACTCTACCCTCGAAAGCTGTTGCGATCCCCTATACTTGTGGGTTATCACAAACCAACAACAGGGTCTCGGTGCCTACTAGATAACTCTCACAGAAAGAGATGCACTCTTTGGTCAGATATGCCTGGGCTATGCTTCCATCTAGATGGGACATGTTACGAACGAATCCTTTGATGACCCCATTCATCCTCTCGAACGGCATCATGCTATGCAGGAATGTCGGCCCTAGGTCGATGATGTCGTCCATGATGTGGACACATAGATGCACCATGACATCAAAGAACGCGGGCGGGAAGTACATCCCTAGCTCATTCAGTATGACAACGATCTCTTCCTATAGCCTATGGAGTTGCTTCACACTGACCGACTTTCGAGAGATAGCATCAAAAAAGTGGCGTAGGTCAGTAAGCGTCTCACGCACATTTGTGTCCATAATCCCTCTAAGTGCAACCGGGAGTAACTGCGTCATCATCACATGACAGTCGTGAGACTTCATCCCACTGAACCTTTTTTTCTTAGTGTCCAGATATCTGCTTATCTTCCCACAGTATCCGGAACTAACTTTGATTCCGGCAAGACACTTGAACAATTGATCGACCTCCTTCAGATCTAAGGTGAAGCAAGAGGGAGGGGCAATATTGTTCTTCCTTCTTGTTTACTTTTTTGCCCCTATCTTCCGTCTCCGTCTCTGTCTCGGTCTCCTCTGACAAGCTTTTACCGGGCATTTGGAGATCTTTCCTGATAGTCAAAAATACCAAGTCTTTCTTGCCTTCGGCCCATCCTTGGTCCTCTCCGGCATGTTCATCAATGTTCCAAGCAAACTCTCAAGGATATTTTTTGTGATATGCATTTGATCAAGGGTATGAGGCGTGTCGTGTATGGGCCAGTATTCCAAGTCCCAGAAAACAGATCTCGTCTTCCATACCTTCAGCAGGGGCTCCGGCGCCTTTTTCTTCGTCTTTCCTGACGAGGGGCACTCTTCCCAGTTCTTCAATAACTCATATATATTTCTGCATCGCTACGCTTACGTGGAGGACCTCGATGATCAGCCTTACCGTTGAATAGATCTCTCCACTTTCCCCACGGGTCATCCTTCTCGAGCCATCTTCGATGCCCCATGTACATGATTTTCAAAGACCCGCCATCTTTCGATAGCTGCAGAGAAGTTGTATCATCCATGCACCTCATGCATCCGCAATATCTGGGTGGCACACCTGGCCGGAGAGATAGCCGTAACCGAGATAGTCCTGCACCGTCGCGATCAGCGCGGCTCTCATGTAAAAATACTCTCCTTTGCTTGCATCCCATGTCTTGGCCGACATTTTCCATAAGGTATGTAGCTCCTCTTTCAGTAACCCGAGATACAGATTTATATCATTTCCCGGTTGTCTCGGCCCTTGAATAAGCATAGCCATGTGTATGTATTTTTCCTTCATGCACAACCAGGGGGAGGTTGTACATCCATACAAACACGGGCCATGTGCTATGATTGGTGTTCCGGTTGCCAAATGGATTCATGCCATCACTACTAGCGCCAAGCACGATGTTCCTTGGATCATTTGCGAAAAAATCAAATTCAACATTTAATGCTCTCCACTGGCTAGCATCTTCGAGGTGTCTCAGCTTCGGCTCATCTTTGTCATCTGGCTTCACCCTCTCTGCATGCTAGCGCATAAGCTTTGCTTCCTTAGGATCTAAGAAATACCGCTGTAGACACGGAGTGATCGGAAAGTACCATACAACTTTCTATGGAGCTTTCTTTCCAGCCTTTTTATATCGTGAATCATTGCACTTTGGACAGATGGTTTTTTCCGCGTGCTCATTCCGATATATGATGCAATCATTGATGCATGTGTGATATCTAATGTGTGGCAGATCAAGAGGGCACACGATTTTCTTTGCCTCCTCGACACTAGTAGGACACAGGCTTCCCACGGGAAGAACCTTATTTAGGTACTTCAGAAACTCATCCAGGCTTGTATCCGTCCATTTGTTTTTTGCCTTCGTCTTTATAAGTTCTAGTGTGAAACTCAAGCGGGCCACCTCGGGATTGCAACCATCATACAAAGGAGTCATCGAGTCTACCTCTAGTTGCGCCAGTTTGGCCTCCTCTCTTGAAGCAGCTCTGTAGCTAGTCGTCTTCTTGTGAAGCAGGTCTCGAACATGCGGGTCCCGCATGGCTAAACTTAGTAGCGACGAAGACGGCGGCGTGTCCACGTCTTCTCCGCCTTGAACTGCCTCTTCACCATCGACATTTCTGAGGCCGTCTTCCTCTTCGGGCACATAATCGGTCATCTGTTCGTCTGGTGGCCCCATGTCATTATTTCCTGCCCTGTCGATGTCCTTCTCCTCCTCCTCATCATCATCTTCACTTATCCACCGAGTATGGCCATGCATGAAACCATGCATGAGCAGGTGCGCCTTGAATTTACCACCCTGAAAGGGGTCGAGCCTGACTCTTCCTTTGCATTTTCGACATGGACATAAAACATCCTTCAGTCTTTTTCCATACATGTCATCCACAGCGGATTGCCAGTATCTTTCCACCATCCTTACATTGACCTTCATGATCACCTACGCGCGGAGCAAATATTATAACCATGTATATATGCATGCATGGATCAAATTCATACAAAAATTCGGCATGACCTTCCCTAAACATAGGACATATTGAGTTTGCCCGAAATTCGCCGAAACAGAATTGAATCGACATTTCGGCAAAACATAGGCAACTCATGTCACTCACATGCCACACACAATTCGGCATATTCATATCGCACATAGTTTCGATCCTAATCGCAAACACACATATTTCCATTCTTGCACAACTCTTTTTTTTGCTCACCTATTTGTCGAGAGGGATATCGAGCAACTTCTTATAATTAGCTAGTAGCTCTAGATAGTGAGGTACGTACATAAATATAGCTCCAACTAGTTAGGGGGGAGAGAGAGAGCTATGAGAGGGAGGAGGGAGGGTATTAATGGAGGGGGTGGTGGAGG
>NC_057807.1:224016881-224043996 GCF_018294505.1 Triticum aestivum | reverse complement strand
ATTGAAGAACAAGCAAGTGCAAGAGGGAAGGGGGAGAAAGAAAGGGGAAGGAAGAAGAGGGGGGGGGGAAGGTGGCAGATATTTTGGCTGGCGACCATAGCACTAGCGCGGGGCACCAAAGCGCGCTACTGCTATGTGTGCCAGCCAAAATATCTAGTGGTACATAAAACTAGCTATAGCGCTTGCCCAAAAAACACGCTACTGGTAAAAGATTACACATAGAAGAATTAGCAATAGCGCTTCTTTGTGGACACGCGCTACTGGTATTTTCTTAATAGTAGCGCTTGTTAGGGTCCCAACGTTGCTACTATTTTTTGGCCGGGGGGTGTGGTGTGGTAACTTACCAGTAGCGTGCCCCCAAGAAACCAACGCTGCTGCTAAGTTGTACCAGTAGCGCTGTTTGTAACACACGCTACTGGTAATTATCAGTAGCGTGGTCTCCAAAACACACACTACTGGTAAACTCTATGTATAAGCCTTTTCCTAGTAGTGTTCTCTGAATCTCGACGGTACGACGCCTACGAGCCATGGCGAGGGGGTAGGGTCCTTCTTCGGTGACAGAGAAGGAAGTTGTTGTTTTCCCTCCTTCCCTAGGTGCTCCTGGCGCAATGTCCATCTTCGATGGCCGGCTTTATAATGTCCTGATGTTCCGTCCTTGATTTGTAGGATAATAATGTGGAGCATTCTGCCTCTAACAAGCTGTAATCTTCATTTTCCTTTCTTAAGTTAGCTTGTGTAGGATGTGGTTTTGGTTTGTTTCCCAGCGTTTCACTTTGTATCAGTTTGGTCGTCGTTCCGTGGGTCGTATGATGTAACTTTTGGCCGGTTGATGGCTTTGTCAATTCAAAGCCGGACTTTTTGCGAGCATTCGTTCCCTCCAAAAAAATGTACGGAGAAAAGGGGCCTTCCTGACCCTAAACTGTTGTGAACTCTTCCGTAGTACATACTTGAATTGAATCTTAATCTAATTTTTACCATCCTTTTGTTCACGGGCGCTCGGGTGGAAGTGGAACACACCGTTTCCCTAGACTAATTGACCACAGGTCGTCGTATAGCGGGAGTGGCCTCCATCTCCATCCCTTGTTATCGGGAAGACAGCACATGAGACAAGACAAGAGGAGGCGCCGGTACTTCCTTGGATTCATGACTTAGGGCATCTCCAGCCGTTGGCCTTCTAGGAGGAGCAAAAAATCGTCCCTGGGGCGCACCGGCGCTAAACCGCGCATTGGGGGCGTGATGCCCTCCAGTCGCGGCGCCCACCGTTAGTCAAAAAAGTCAAATACGGCGCAAAAACCACTCAAATTTAACGCAAACATCGGCGAGTTCGTTCAAACTTAAACATATTTTACAAAAAAAAAACTACCGCGGGCTACCCCGCCGTCTCCCTCGCCGCCCGCCTCGCCGCCCGCCCACGCGGTTGTAGTCACCGCCGTCGTCGTCATCGTCGTCGTCGTCGTCGCCGCCCCCGCCTACGCCTCCGCCGTCCCTGCTGCATCCCTCCCCCGGTTGGCGCAGCGGGGTGGACGGTCCGGGGGCGTCGTCGTCGTCGTCGTCGCTGTCGAGGACCACGACGCCGTGCTCGTCCTCGCGCCCACGCTTGCGGGCGGCGATCTCCTCCAGAGCCCGGCGCTGCCGGACCGTCTCGTCGCGGAGGTAGTCGTCCCGCGCCCACCGCATGGCGTCCTCGTCAGAGAAGCCGCGCCGGGCTATCTCCTCGTACTCCGCGGGGAGGCCGGGCTCCGGCTTGGGGCGACGAGGACGAAGCGGCCGGTGGGTGGAGAGGCGTTGGCGCCGATGCGGACGCCGGAGCTGCGGGTGCGCGCGCTGACCGGCGTGCCCTGGGGCTCCGGCTTGACGGGGCGGAGGCAGGGCGAGCCGCGGACGAGGAGGAGGACCCCCCGGTCTCCATGCGCCTCGGGGCCCAGGAGCTTCCCCGGCGGCGTGAGAAGGAAGGGGGAGCGGGGTACTCGAGGCGCGGCGTGTTGCCGCCCTCGATGTACTCGAGGACGGCCTCCAACGTGCGCCGGGGCACGCCCCACCACCGACGCCATGGGCGTGAACTGGAGACGGCGAAAGAGAGGAGAGGAGAGGGAGGAACGACGACGGCGAAAGAGTATGAGTCGCCGAGTGCGCCGGGGCGCGTCATATATAGGCCGAGGCGCCGCCCGCGCGCGTGTCACCGTGTGTACGCGTGGCGGGCGAGGGAGGGCGAGGGACGCGCGTCGTCCGGTCTTCACTGCGCCGCCCGTGAGGCATCAATGGCGCAGGCTGACCGGCGCGGCAGCGCGCGACAGCTTTGGCATTGATTCGCCGCGGGAAACGAGGCGATGAGGACGACGAAGGGCCGAGAAGAGAGCCGTGTCGCTGACGCGGCGGGCCCGCGGCTTTTTCGCGCCAAAACAGTTCGACCGGCGCCCCCGGACGCCCCCAGCGCGCCGGGTTCGGGCTGGATCCGCCGGCGCTGTTTTCGGCCCAAGCCGGCGAAAATCGGAGTCATGAGGCGCGACTGGGCAGTTTTTTCGGCGCCGGCGCGAAAAAAAGGTATGGGAAGGCCTTCCTGGGTGCGGCTGAGATGCCCTTACCGACCTACTCCGCTGCGCCGCCTCCGGTCATCTCTCAAATTTGGGACTATCGCACTGGCGACGGAGGAAAGCATGTGCGTCCCGTCTCGTCGTGGCAAACGGAAGCGAAATCAAAGCCTCACTCTGTTTCTCTGCGCCCTCTCCCTCACCCTTCTCTTAGGCTTAGCCTTGTTTGGCTGTAATGGCTGGACTGGAGGACCTGAAGCGGAGGCTGCAGCCCATCTTCTTCGACGCCGATGGCAATGTTGTGCCGCCCCCCGCCGCCGACGGGACGTCCGACGACTCCAGCTCTGACGACTGCGAGGTAACCACTCTCTTCGTTTCAGCCGTTTGGTCAGTTCGCTGAGATCTATGTTTATCTTCATTCTGTTCAACCAACAAAATTCCTTGCTTATGTTGCTCATACTATGTTTTTTCTTAAGCCTGCTATAAAAATATATATGATGCTCATATTTTAATCTTACTTTTGTAAAGGTTTTGGATGGTGGAACTGTCAATTTATTGAGTAGGTCCTCTGATGAATATAACATCAGTAAGCTTGGCTTCCATAAACGAACAACCAGACCAGATGGGGACTATGCTACAGATAAGGCATATCGATGTTCTTGTCATGATATGCATATTTTTGATTCTGTTGGTAATGGTGCAAGCAGCGTTGTCTATAGAGCTATTTATGTACCAGTCCATCGAGTTTTGGCACTCAAGAAAATCAACATTTTTGACAAGGTGAGTGCAAAAAAATTTATAGTCCATATGCCATAAGCTGACATCTCTATGTTCCCCTTACATGAAACAAAATCTATGGATACCCTTCTTTTTTAAAATTAACTTTCACATGGAACTACAAGTGTCGAATTCATAGCTTATTCTCCAATTAATGCCTATAGTACTCCAGTATTAGTTGGAAATTGTTTGAACCAAGCTGCAGCAAGTAGAACCAGAAATGCAGCAAGTACTATAGACATTTTTTGGACCAAGCTTATTCTCTTTATATTTATTATAACGTATTCTCTGATATATATCACAGGAAAGGAGACAACAGATTCTTAATGAGATTAGAACGTTATCAGCAGCATCTTGTTATCCAGGTTTAGTTGAATTCCAAGGAGTTTTTTACACCCCGGACTCTGGAGAAATATACTTTGCTCTTGAGTATATGGATGGTGGTTCATTAGCAGATATTATCAGGGTCAAGAAATTCATAACAGAACCAGTTCTTTCACATATGCTACAGAAAGTGTTGCTAGTACGTGCCTCTTGCCACCGTATGTTCTGATGTTAGCTCTATTCAAATCAGGCCTGTGAAATTTAAGTGACTAGTTGGTCTGTGTTAATTTATTAGGCTCTGCGCTACTTGCATGAAGTGAGGCGTTTAGTTCACAGAGATATAAAGCCAGCAAATTTGCTTCTAAATCTAAAGGGTGATACGAAAATTACAGACTTCGGTGTAACTTCTGGACTGCATGATTCAGTTACCATGGTATGCTACTTCTTGGTGACCGAAACTTCTCTTAGCAACATCATGCTGTTCTAAATAGTATTAAGTGGACATCTGAGTATCTAGATTGAATAAGCAGTATATATGTGTAGTAATTGTCTTCCAGTGTGCTACCTTCCTGGGCAGTGTCACATATATGTCTCCCGAGAGAATTCGGAACGAAAATTACTCATATGCTGCTGATATCTGGAGCCTTGGACTAACAGCATTGGAGTGTGCAACTGGAAGATACCCATATGATGTAAATGGGGGCGAGGCCGACCTCATGCTGCAGGTGAGGTGGTTGGCGGTCAAGCAGTGTTCATTTGTATAATTTTCTACTGCCTTTCATGATCATCTTATTTATGGAAAGAATAATCATGATCTCATTTATGTGTATCTGTTGGTATATTGTTGATTAAAGCTGTTTTCGGAATTTGGTTTGTTTTTCGTAGGCGTTCTACATCTGTTTTCCGAATTTCTACTGGATTTAGAACTTCTATTTCATTTCTGCTTTCCAACATGAATGGTCTGACAATAATGCAATACTAGTTCGGTAGTTCCTCTTGTGAGTATTATATTATTGATGTATAATGCAATCCTCCTTTCCCACCTTACTGTGTTGCAGTTTTGCAGATATTGGAAGATCCATCGCCAACACCGCCACAACATATGCATTCAGAAGAGTTTTGCTTGTTCATCGATGCTTGCTTGCAGAAAGATGCTGATGCAAGACCAACATGTGATGAGGTAAAGTGACGTCTAGTACAATTAAGGTTTTTCAAGAGAAACGATACGAGGGTTTCCAACTGCGTAAATCTTGTGATAATCTTTATTTATTATTTAATTTTTGCGGGGAGTGATAAACTTTATTATGCAGTAAGTATAGGATTTTGCAACACTATCTGAGAGTAAAGTCTGATGGATGTTTCAGCTCTTTAGTCAACAGATTAGCGGTCTGAGGTGATAATTTCAAAAAACCGGTCTCATATGTTGAATTGTTTTACAAATTATTCATTGTCAACTAACTACATAAATAGGTTATTTGCAACAAAGACGAAATGGGGTTTATTTTGCTCTCTGAAATAAATAAAAAATCTTATTTGAATCACATACTGAACATCTTGTAGCTTTTGTCTCATTCCTTCATCAAGAAATACGAGGGACCTGGTGTGGACTTGGCAGAGTACAACAGAAGTGTTCATGATCCAGCAGAAAGATTATCACAAATAGCACATGTGAGTTCCTAATAGCTTTCGTTAGCTTATATTTTTCCTGTTCTGCTGCCTTTCCATATGGAGGAAAATGAACCTGATGTTCGGCAAGTTCACATACAATGATGTTAGCTATGCTTAGACAATAGAACATTCCGACAATTCAACAAATAACTGACTCTTACTGCAGTTGTTTCAATCTTTTGAATCTGGTTTCTTGCTATCCGGGATTCAAAATTCATGTTAAAAATTTTGACCTCATTGAGGATTTCGTTTGCCACAAGCATAGTTTAAAAAACCGGACCGGGCCAGCGGTCGGAGCGGAAAAAAACTGAACCGGCGGACTTGGCGGTTTTTGAAGCTAGAAGACCATTCTGCAATTGGACCGGAGAAAACCAGTCAAGCCGGCCGGTTTTCTGGAAAAAAACGCTGAATAAACCAGGCCTTTGAACCGGAAAAACCAGGAGAATGTTTAATGTAGAATTTGGGAGAAGCGGGATTCAATCCTAGGATGCGTGAGTAGTAGGCATTGCGAGCTCATGGTCCAATAACCAACTCGGACGTGCTACTTTGTTGTCTATTATAGGGAAGTAATTTTATTTGACCATTGTTTAACACTGTTTCATTTGGCCATTGTCTACTAAACGTATATTATTTTATGGTAAAAAACCGACGTTGAACCGGTGAACCGGCGGTCCAACTGATGAAAACCTGAACCGACAGGCTCACAGGTTCGATCTTCGGTGCAGTTTTTAAAACTATGGCCACAAGTATATCTCAGAAAAAGAAATTGGAGCTGGGAAAACGTGATTTGTGGTTTTGCTATCCATGGAGTGGGACGAATTTACAGGAACTTTGCCGCTGCCAAGTCACTTACCGTTTCGCTTGAATATACTCGGCCCTAAACGTTTCTCCCCTCGAATATGAGTGCGCCCGTCGTGCTCACGCGGCCGCTCACCTCAGTTACAGCCGCTTCGCCGCTGCTCTCTTCACCTCCAACCACTCTTGAATAGTCTTTCACCCCGCTTTATAGATAAAGCAACCACCATTTCCACACAAGTAGTTAAAGTGCAGGAAAGTAAATAGAAGATCTGCTGGGGCACAAATAAGCCCAAAAGCAAAAAAAAAAGGCGGCACAAGACTCCGCAGAGTTAAAAGATCAACGGATAGGGTGCGAAGCGAGTTGGCGGACTGCCACCAGAAGATCATCAATCATGCCGTCTAGCCGGTCCCTGTCCCGCTGCCTACAAAGCGGGTACCACTGCCGCAAGAAGGCCAAAATTTTAAACACAAAGTCAGAAGCACACTGCAAGAAGACTCGCTTGATAACCATCTTGTCACGTACAGTCCATTGGGTTCAGGTAATCACTGCGAACACTAACCTGAAGAGGCGCCGCCTCCTACCGGTATGTTTGGCCTGAGCCTCCAGGAACTCGCTCAGGTCCGGCGCCTGCCACTCAAGCCCTAGAGCCTCACGGACAAAGTCCCACAAGGAGGCAGCGGGACGCGAGAAGAAAATGTGGGTCCCGGATTTGGGAACCACACAAAGAAGGCTAAGGCCATCACCCGGCCCATGCCGCTTCACCACCTCCAAACCCGATGGGAGGCGATTATAGAGCAGCTGCCAAACAAAGATTTTGATCTTCAGAGGCAGCGGAGCTTTTCACAAATGGGAGGTACACACAAGGGTCGACGCACAATAGAGGGCACGGTATGCCAACCCGGCAGAGAAGAGCGCCGAGAAGGTGACTGTGCCAAGACACGACGCCCGGGGACCTCAACAGCGATGACGGAAGAGCCGTCCGCAACTCGGTCTAGGCTAAGGTTTCCTTTGGCCGAATGTTCGTTGGAACGGGATGTCCCAATTCCCATTGTGGGCCGCCGAGGCTACCAAGAGCACCGGATCCGAGCAAATCATGAAATGGCCCAGGAATTCGGCACGCAACGTGGTCCTACCGAGCCACGGGTTGAGCCAAAAGAAGGTACCCTTTCCATCGCCTATGGAGAATTGATACCCAAGTGAATCTCATGCTTGATCGACTGGAGGGATTTCCAGAACTGAGATCCTTCCCAACGGTCAAAAGCCAGGAGAGGATGGCCCTGCAGGTGTTTGGCTTTTATAAGCTGCAGCCATAGGCCACCCTCGTCCCTAAGGATCCGCCACACCCACCTCAGCATGAGTACCACATTTGAACTGCTCCCAGGGCAGCAGAAGTGTGGTCCCTGTTGACGTATAAATGTATTGCCTAGTCTCTTCCATTAGATTGGTCTTTTGGTTGCATTGACTAGAGCATGCACTTCTACATGGTATCAGAGCCAAGCGGTCTTGAGTTCAAGACCCTTGCAGCCCACTTCCGGTCCACGTTTAGGCCCGAGGGAGCCACACGTGAGTGGGAGTGTTGACGTATAAATGTATTGCCTAGTCTTTTCCGGTTTTTTGGTTGCATTGGCTAGAGCATGCACTTCTACACTCCCCACGGTGGAGCACATCCAAACCGGAAAAGAGAGAAGAAAAAAGGAGGTGGGCTCCTGCACGAACCACAGGTTGCTGCTCCCGCGCTGGAGCACATTGGAACCCGAAAGGAAAAATGAAGGTGTGCTTCCATCGTGGTGGAGCACATGAAGTTGTGAACCTTAGGTTCATTTCAGATATGGCTGGTAAATTTGGTTACACTTGAAGTTGTGAACCTTAGGTTCATTGATCTATGTGTAGTAAAAGATCAAGTACTTTCTGAAAAAAGAATGTAGGCCTCCTCGTCTAAGTGTATAACCTTTTGACCGAAATGCCGTTTCCTGATTACAGGCAAACCAGTACTCACTTTGATATTGAATATGTGATCTGCCTTTGATACCCTTAGTTTTGAAGGAAGGGTATTTCTTTTCCGTATATTGGTACTCAATGGTAAGTTCCTTGCTTGTTGCTTGAATCATAGGCAGATGTCTGAGTGCATGTTTACTTTAATACATTAGCCAGAGATATAAAGTTTGGTAGCGTTAGTTAGGTCAACTACTCATCTACATGACTTACGGCCATTGTTATGTTTATTGCAGATGCTTGCTGTACATTACTACCTGATCTTTGACGGTGGTGATGACCAATGGCATCACATGAAGTCATTCTATGGACAAGATTCTACTTTCAGGTAGAGGAATATCTTGGGCTATGTTTCTCTCGTAGTAACCAATCCGTTGCTGTATTTTCCTGTTGTGCAAAATACCTTAGCTTCCACTGTTGCTTGGATCGCATGTCTTTATTATGCTTGGCTCCGGAACTATAATTGAACTTTCTTTCCTGTTATTTTACATGAATTGTGCAGACTTATTGACATGATATTTTTATTCTAGTTTCTCAGGGGAAACACATGTCGGTAAGAGCGACATATTCGATACTTTGTCAAGAATAAGGGAAATGCTAAAAGGTAACAGCCGTTGCGAGAAGATTGGCCGTGTGATGGAGAAGGTTTACTCGTGCACATGGGGAAGAAGGGACGAGTGTTCGAGTTTCTGGATCATTCATTATGGGGAACGAGTTCCTTGTGTGCGCAGATGGGTTTTGTGCTGAAGGGATGCTAAGCATCGTCGAACTCTCTCCCGACATTCTCAGCAAGCAGGCAGGCCATTTCCAGGAAGATTTTTTCATGGAGCCAGGGACTGCCATGGGATGCTATGTGATATCAAGGCAAGAATTGCACATTGGCGTATCATGAAGTCATTCGCCTTCTTGCATGCAATCATTACATATGATGATTTTTGTGCTTTTTACTGCCGGGCATTTGCTGAACCGATCTATCATGCATGTTATCTTTCCATTTTATGCTGAAGAAAATAATCTTCTAGCATATCGACATTGAGGTATTGGAATCTATTCAGTTGAGCCTCAACACAGTCTACAATGAACTGATAACATCGGTTATTGCCTCTCTGCATTCAGCATTTACGCTTGTAAGTTGAATGACGGGGAGACATTTAGATGACGGGGAAAAGCTTTCCCATGCTATGAACTGCATATGTTAGATATACGACAGTGATTTTTTCTATTTTCCTTACGAAAAGGAGCGTGTAACCCAGCCTCTGCATTTGCCGTACTATCATCTTTATTAAATTATCAAGCAAATCATCCAAACAGCTAGCGTTAAAAACACTCTTATATTATGGGATAGAGGGAGTAGATGATAAGGGCCATTATGGCCAAAACACAACCGACCGATATCAACAATAATGATTCAAACATATATCCTATTATTGAGAAGGTGTCTAGAACTCAATTGACTGTGACTCAGTCTCGGTCGAGTGACGTCAGTGTAGTTGTTTTGCTAAGAGCGGCACGGCTAGATGCTGCAATCGGCGACTAAAAGTGTCGCAACAACTTTGCAAGCAAGGACATCTAACGCTGCATCCGATATGACTAAATGCTACAACCGTCAATGGCGGATGTTGCGACCGGTGAGACGGCATGCCACGATTGACGAGGGCAGATGTTATGACCGTGAGACAAAATGCTGCGAGATCCATTGGACGGTGCACAGTCTAGCACGAATCTCCATGCAAAATTTAACGGTTGAGCAGTGGGCCAATTTTAGCAAGCCTCTTATTGAAAAGCCATCCAAACAGGTTGAATAAAAACGGTGCAGCCATCTCCCTTTGGCTCTGCACCTAGTACGGTGGACGACCACACCTCTGTGCCTCCCCGAGTTACGATGGAATACAAACAATTCAATTCAATAGATGGTCACGAGCGAATTAAAAGGGAAAGACTAAAAAAAGTGGCATGCCCAGAGTTGACGCAAGCACTCCTCCGGAGAGTGATTGGTAAGGGCCTCAGAGTACCAACCGTGGCTAATTCCCAAGAGCTCCTGGGACGATGGCCGCGGTGCACCGAAGGTTGTGCCCATGGTGGTGCACGGTGCGGCGATGGGAAGCGATGACGACACATGAGGATTAAGGCGGCTACATGGGAGCACTTGGCGCCGGAATGCAGATTTTTTTAGACGCATCCCGGTCGCGTTATCGTGTGCGTTGGTTCAGAGGACTGGTTCTCCAGATGTGCCATGACCCTTTGCAATTATGCAGCGTCATTACATGCTATGGTACGTTTGTTTCTTTCCTCAGTTAAGGCTATGGTACTGTATGCTCTCTCTCTTTCTCCCCCTCTCAACTTTCACATGCACTTCTCTCATGGAACACGGGCACAACAGACTTTTGTGTCTCCTCTCTCTCACAACCTCTCTCACACGGAGAAGGATAGCCTCTCTCTCTTTCCAAGACTCTCACTACCGCTCTCTCATGGAACACGGGGGCTATCGTTTTCCTCTAGCATTAATAGAATTCATTGGTGTTAAGAAAAACCTCTTGTGGGAAGGTTGGCTAGAGATTTCTTGGAAAGGGAGCTCAGACACGGTCGCGAGAATTCTTCTTGTTCCCGGTCAATGAAATTCCTGAATTCAAGTACCTCGACTTTCCTATATTGATAGTGAACGAAAAGATGAACCCTACAGAAAATAACATGGGTGTTTTGTACTGTATCGAACCTCCCCACATGGTAGCGATCCAGCTAAAGATTTTGATTCCTGTGGTCTTTTGTTTACGAGATATATGGAATTCCTTATTTATATCCCATGCAAAAGAAGAGATTCCAAGGCAAAGGCGAGAACAATAAAATTAAAATTTCTTCTTTTTCGATTCACAATCCACTGCCTTGATCAACTCGGCTACATCTGCCCCTTATCCAGCTAAAGGATTTTTGTTCCTTTTTCCATTGATCATTATTCTATTTATTCTGACCTCCGTACTTCAATCTGCTCAAACCGGAACTGCTAGACGAACGAATTTTCAATAGCATAACTTGGGCTCCAAGGCTGGTCAGCAAGGAAATTGGCAGGAACCAACCTTAGTTGCCCCTCGGTAGAGTGAGTCTACTTAGCGAATTGGCAGGTATTTTTTAGTTTGAAAAATATTCTGTAAAAATTGAAAGGATAATAAGAAAAATCCAAAAAAGGAATTCCTTCTAATTCTAAATTAGAGAAAGAGGGGTTTTATACCTTATACATTTAATAAACACGTATAGATACTGACATAGCAAACGGTTAATCACAGAACTCATATTATATTATTGTAACCATATACATATAAAATGACAGAAATGCAATCCCAATCCCCTGCTTTTATTTGTAAAGTCTCTATTCCTTAGTGACCAAAGCCCAAAGATCTATGTACCACCTTGTGGAGGATATGGTTTGGATGGGGTCTCGCTTGGACGTTGGGGAGATCCATAGATCTGGATAGAGTCTTTCTTGCTCAGTAAAGAAGAGTACACAATTGCCCGCAAAAAAAAAAGAAGAGTACACAACGAGTGATTATACCAATACTAAGAAACAACTAGCGGTATTGATACAACCGCAATAAGATAGTGAGCGAAGACAGTGCAGGTGTCGCGGACTTATTCTCAACGGAAAAAGTGCTCTCTAAACCGAACATGAAAGTTGTTTTCCATCAGATAGATGTTCACGTAACTCCACTCTTGGCGTGGATTATATATCCATTTACTCTTATTCCGGCGTGGATCCCGCTGAAGCATCTAGTTTCTGGTCATTTCCAAATCATGTCTTTCTCACAAGATAGAAAGCTCTTTTAG
Source organism: Triticum aestivum (assembly GCF_018294505.1). Lineage (NCBI taxonomy): Eukaryota > Viridiplantae > Streptophyta > Magnoliopsida > Poales > Poaceae > Triticum > Triticum aestivum. The sequence goes on along the minus strand of NC_057807.1, from coordinate 224,032,092 downwards.
GTCCACTCTCCCCTTCCCAGGGATACGCCCTCCTCAAACAAAGGGTTCCTGAATAAGAAGGACGGCAACCTTCGCTCTTAAGTTAAGAAGAGGTTTCCCCTAGTTGGGGAGACGGAGAAGAAAACCGGTAGGAAGGTGATCTGAAGTCTAGTGTTAAAAGAGATAGTTGCTCGGTTATTTTCTCTCTCTTCTCTCACACAACAAGGCGAATGCACACACTCTCTCATGCCATTTCTCTCCTGCCATTTCTCCTTTCTCTCCCACACAACTCTATCTCAAGAAAAGAAAAGGCTCTCTCTCTCTCGTCACCTTTCTCATCACTCTCCCTTAGGCCAACTCCAGCGTGCGACCCTATCCTGTCCGGGTGCGTCCGTTTGGGGTAGAACAAATGAATAGCGCGACCCAACGCGCGGCCCCAAATGGACAAATATCCGGATTTCGTCCATTTTCGACCCATCCCCGGCACAAACTTGCGGCGAGTTTGGGGTGAAACGGACATCGCGCGGACGGGCTCGACGCACGCCCTTGTCCCTCTGTGGCCCGCCTGTCGGGGACACTAGCAGTCCCTTCGCTTCCAACGCGTCCACCCCCTCCCCCGCCCCACCCCGCCGCCGGCGCCGCCACTATTCTCCGGTTGCCTCCTTACTGCGCACCCCCTGGCCGTCCATACAAAACCATGTCTCGACATGGCCGCCACCACGCTCGCGCTTTTGCCGTAGTTTTGGCCGTCGATTGGAGGAGATTTGGCCGTCGCCGTCGTAGCCGGTGGCAGAGGGGATACGACCGCCGACAACGTACCACGACGGCCATGACAGCTTCCGACGAGTGCCCCAGAGCGGCCAGTAGCCGGCCGCCAGCCACCCCTGCTGCATCGAGGTGATCATCGCGGCCTCTTTGCCACCACGACCACAAGGTGTTCGACACTTTTCCCACAAAGCTATGGACAGTGGAGATGAATTTTTCTTCCACCACTTCATTTATTCATCGGACGATTCGTCATCGGATGATGAAGATCTTGTGGTGGCTGCACTGGTCGTTCACGATCACATTGAACAAGAGCTTCCTCGGTACAGGGGGTCACTCCCTGGCCGTGCTCCCAACCTGAACCACAACAGGGAGAAAGGCCACACTGTGATAGCCTGGTTTTTGCCCTTTTCTCTTTGCCTGATTTTCAGTTGGTTTGAATTTGAAACTTGGAGTTTTGAATCTTTTCATATGGACTTAAACACTTGGGTACCCCTTGGCTTTCACCCAAGTGCCTCATTTCCCTCTCTAACCCTCATTCCTCTCCGGTTCATCTCAAAATTATATTTGAATATTTTTCTTTACTAAAAAATATTCATTTCCCTCTCTTAAACCCTAGCAGCTCAATGTGCTCCAAAGAAACCCCAATTTTTCTTGCCCACAAAAATCTAAGAAAATTCACAAATATTCTTTGAACCCTAGGGCACCTTCCTGAGCAAAAATATTTCATCACTTTTTGGAATATTTTGGCTACAAAAAATATTTTCTGTTCTGGACAGAAATGGTAGTTTCTACAACAACTATCATTTTACTTGCTCCATTGTGGCTGATTTTTCTTGTGCATCATCACCTTAGTAGATGATTGCTAACCTCCAAAGCCCAGCCCCCAACTCCCAGTAGTTTGACCACAGTAAGCTCTCAAAGTTACTATCCAGAAACTTACCAGGTGTGTGAAATCTTGTCTACTGCACCTGAGACCAAACCCAAGCGTGGTAACCTTCAAAACTACCATGAACAACAAGCAAGACATGAAGTTTGGGCTTAGGTCGGCCTGAGGTCAGAGTTCACGCGGTGACCGCGTTCGTCCTGGCGTGCAGGCATGCAGCCGACGTGCTCTGAGTGCCGCCCGAGCTTCTGTTTCGCGCGTGCTCAATTCCCCGCTTGCCTAAGCTTGCCAAACTGTGCCACAATCATCTTCTCGACCTTCTTAACACCCTCCTGGCGCAGCTCGCCGCAGCGAGCACGGGCGAGGTCCGGCCAACGTAACAGTGCGGTGCGCACTGTGCTTGTCGTCACCCCAGTGCCCCTGTGCTCGTCCCCGTTCGCCCACAGTCCCTGCGTGAGCTGTGTCGCCTTCTCCCCCTCTCACTGACGCCGTTCGTCGCAGAGCCCGATCCCCCCTCGACGCTCGGCTGCAAATAGAGCCCTCCCCAGCCTCCTCGAGCACCATCCACCACTCCCACACACTCCATAATCGCGTAGATAGCCGTAGCCCGGCCGGGCAGGCCGTAGGCCGCCATCTCCGAGCTTGAGCTCGCCGGCGATCCCCTCGGGTCGTCTCCGTAGCTCCAGCCCCTCCCAGGCCTGGGAAACCCTTCCAGGGCCTCCGCCACTCTCCGGTGGTGCCGTTCCGCCTAGTTGGAGCCCCTAGAGTCACCTCTGTTCGCCGTCGTCTTCGTCTCCGGCGACCTCCGATCTCTGCCTCCGCTAGAGAGGCTGATTACGACGCCGTCCGACCACCCCGAGCTACTCTACGGGTACAGGCAGGTGCGCCTCCGTCTCCTCTCTCAATCCCCCCTCTCGTTTTGGCCAAGAAGCCCTCGCCGCCGGCGTGTGCTCCGGCGATGCCGCGTCGTCCTTTGTTTCCTTCTCTCCCTCCACCTCACCTGACTAGCGGGGCCCGCTAGTCAGCCACTCAGTACACGCGTGAAGCGGTACGAGTGGTGGCGTCCCGAGGCTTTACGCCTTTGACGTCACCCCCAGTCTGTTTTTATTTAAATTTCAATTTCAATTTATCTAGAGAGCTTCAAACAGACAAAACTTTTTAACCATAAGTCCAAATAAATTGATTCTTTTTGGATTGTGTTCTTTGTACAGAAATCTAGCAGCTCACCAAAGTTGAGATTTTTCTATGTTGTCTAGATTTTTTGGTGAATTTCAGAAGGGTTCTTGATGTTTTCTTTTTGTGTTTTTAAATATTTTCAGAGGGTAAGGCTTGTCTTGAGGATCACCAGGAGGCTTGTGAACCTCATCTGCACTGAGGCAATCCACAATAACATTTTCATGGTGACATTACAATATTTGTGATTTTCTTACTTGAATGAATGATTTAATCCATGCATTTGAATCATTATTATGTTATTTATATTCTGTTAGTTGCTTGTTGTAGTCAATATGCTTGCTTTACAGAAAGTTTGAAGTTAGTTGGTAAAGAAGCAAGGATTTTTTTTTGGTGATGAAAGAATAATATGGTTATGGATATAAATAATTAGTGGAGTTATTTTCTTGCATGAGTAAAAATGGTAAAGTTTGCTAGAAAAGATTCTGTTTAAAGTGAGGTTTAATCTTAACCAGAGAAGTGTCATGAGTTGTTGATGTTTATGCTTAGTGTGGATATAGTTGACTCAGTCATTTCCGTTAATATGTGATGCACATGTTAGTGTTGCATTTCATGGCATACTATGACACTGGTTATTTTCACTTTAAGTTGAACCTGATAATAACTCAACTTGAATATATTGTTGACCGGGTCATGGTGCCACTGAATCGAGTTTTTCCCAGTGCAACCACATTTGCCTTTATGAGAAGGCCTTTATTCGGTCTGTTGTCATGCCTCTGGTCGGTGCCTCCAACGAGGGAAGGTTATGGGCATGCGGTACCCTAGCCTGGTAAGCAAACATAACCTTGTGTGCCCGTTGTTGAGTTTATGGTACTGGGTCCCCGTGTGGGATCGTTTATGTTTTGGCCACGACGGTGGTCGTTGTGTCTTTGTTAGACACGGGGCCACGCAGGACTAGCCCGATGGGGAGTGAGTCGGAGTGGCCGGGAGAGTGTCATGGCAATGGAGGGGTTTTATCGGAATGCTGTTGGTCCACCCGAATGGGAGTGCGAGGCCATGAGTTCCGTGGTGTGGGTAAAGTGCACTACCTCTGCAGAGTGTATTAATCTATCGATAGCCGAGTCCACGGTTATAGACACACTCGAAAGTAGGTCACACCATGGGTCAACATTTAAATAAATCTTGCACACTAAGTTATGAACTTTGCACTGTTGATGATGGCAGAAAGGTCATCTTGTTGTTGTAGACCAAGTGTTGGTCGTGGTTGTGATCGCCGGAAGGATCACCGTTTAAGAACAAATATTGGTCGTGGTTGTGATCGCCGGAAAGATCACGAGATATTTCTAGTTAATACCTTGAGGTTGTTATGTTTGTGATCCAAGAGCGATCACCGTGGGTAAGCCAGTCCGAGAGATTTTTCTCTTAGGAGCATAATCACGGCATGTTGGCTATCTTGTTGCATTATTAATAATTGGTTAATTATCATGATATTGTTTATCATTATGTTTATGTTTGTTGTGAGCTTGCAAGTACATTCAATGTACTGACCTGGCGTGTCATGCCAGATTTCAGGAAAGTCCCGTTGGAAAGGAGTGCTGTCCAAGTCTAGATCGTGTCCACATCGGTGTCCCTGTGCTATGGAGTTTCCGCTACGACGTTGTTCCGCTGCCGCGTAGTTGTTATGATCGAGGCCCCTTTATGTTCACTAAATAACGTACATACTGTTCAGCCGCACCGTGTGTGCCGCTTGGCCTCGCCACCTGTTGTAATATAAACTTTGATCCGCTAGCATCAATAAAGTGGTTGTTTTCTGTACCAAGATGTTATGTGTTGCCAGAAGACATGGTCTCTGGGATGGCAATGCATGGTAAACTGGTTGCTCTGAGCCGGGGTGCCACAACGCTTGGTATCAGAGCCGCGCTGATTGTAGGCCACACTAGACTATGATGTGTTAACTGGACGTTAGATACGAGTTAAGTTGAGTGCCGGTAGCAGTTGTAGCTGGTTGTTGCATTGCATGCACTTGCTTTATTTTTATGCTAACCTGCTAATGGTTGTGAGTGTAGATGGCTCCGGTGCCGTATCCGTGCCAGTTGCAGCTGTTGCCGGACATGTCGCCGCATCTCCTTCGTAACGTGTGGCATCGGTTGTACCCCGTTGGTGACGACACAGCCTATCGTGTGTACCGGGAGCTGAAAGTGCGTTATATCGACTAGAGGGGGGGTGAATAGGCGATTTTTATGAATTCTTCACTGAGGAATTTGCTGGTGAGGAAATTCCTTAGCGAAGAACTACTTGCAGCGGAATAAGTACTCAGAAGTAAGCATAACAGAATACAAGCATGGTCATCATGATGAAATGAAGACTAGCACAGAGTACAGAAAGCGTAATCACAGGATAACACAAGATGAAGACAAACAGACTGAAGAAATTGAACTGAGGAAATTGAGAAAGTCTTCAGTCATAGTCTTCAAACACAGATATGAACAAACACTCAACACAGTAATGAGGAAATGAAAGGGTTGAGGAAATAGAACCAGTAGGTTGGTGAAGACAATGATTTGATAAACCAGTTCCAACTGCTGTCTCAGTTGTACGTCTGGTTGGAGCGGCTAAGTATTTAAACTCGAGGACACGCAGTCCCGGACACCCAGTCACTGAGCCGCAACTCAGGACACCCAGTCCTCAATGTATTCTCCTTGAACTAAGACCACGCAGGCCTCGTCCAATCACTCGTGGTAAGTCTTCAGGTGACTTCCAAACCTTCACAGACTTGGTCACTCGGTGATCCACAATTCCTCTTGGATGCTCTAGACCTTGATGCCTAACCGTCTGGAAGAAGCACAGTCTTCAAAGGTAACAAGCATCAGATCCACGCAGGATCAATTTCTTCAGTGATGCTCAATCACTTTGGGTTTGTGGGGGTTTGGTTTTGGATTTTCCTCACTTGATGATTTTCGCTCAAAGTCCTCGGAGGATGGGTTGCTCTCAAATGACAAGTGTCAAGTTCTCTCGGAGCAGCCAACCAACTAGTGGTTGTAGGGGGCGGCTATTTATAGCCTAGGGAGCAGCCCGGCATGATAAGACATAAATGCCCTTCAATGATATGACCGTTAGGTGGATAAGATATTTTGGGACAGCCGGCGCGCAACATAGCAACGGTCGGAAATTTGACTCTCAAATTCTTCAGGGCTATCATGTTCCTCACTGTGTAGGCAATTCGCACTGGCGAATTCCTAACTCCTCAGTCAGAGCAATGTCCTTAGTGACCAGAAGAACTGCGTCTCTGTCACTGAAGAAATTGACTGAACTGTATGAGATTTCCAATGGCTTCACTCGAAGGGATTGGTAGGTGTAGGATTTTGAGTTGAGCATCACATGGAAATTTTTTCTTAGTATTTCCTCGACCCCCTTTAACAGTACGGTGTTTCCTATGACTCAAGAAAGAGAAAATGAAACTACGAAAACAAAAGTCTTCACACTTCATGTTCCTCAAATGAATACCAAGTCTTCAAGGTCACACCAATTTCTTCACTTTCAAAGTCTTCAGAAAGTCTTCAGAATATCAAAGTCTTCAGTCGAAGAACTTCATTTTTAGGGGTCGACTTTCTCTGTAAATATCAAACTCCTCATAGACTTATAGACCTATGTACACTCACAAACGCATCAGTCCCTTAACCTATAAGTCTTCAATACACCAAAATCACTAAGGGGCACTAGATGCACTTACAATCTCCCCCTTTTTGGTGATTGATGACAACATAGGTTAAGTTTTCAACGGGGATAAATATATGAAGTGTAAATACTGATATTGAGGAATTTAATTGCAAGATATAGAAGAAATCCCCCTGAAGATGTGCATAGTGAGGAATTTGCTTTTGAGGCAATGCACATTTGAAGAGTTGAATCATGGAGAACTCCCCCTATATCTTGTAATTCATACACGCATTTGATATATAATATGAAGAATTTGAAATGCATGATGAAATATGGTGCCTGATGAAATTCAACATGCGCGCAATAATATTAACGAGGAATAAGCATGCCGAAAGCATCAAAAGTATCGGAGCATAGTGCAACAAAAGCACCATCCAAAAGTATCAGAGCACCATCGGGTTTAAGATTACAACTCGATCCAATAAAAGTTTCGGAAGAACGAGAGTTGTAACTTAAAAAAAACGCCCATAATATAGACCCGCTTGAAGACTAACTCAGATTTCTCCCCCTTTGTCATCAAATGACCAAAAGGATCGAAACTGAGGACTAACGCCCCTGAAGAATTTCAAGTCGATGGAGGAGCGCCAGCGTTGTCGGGGTTGTTTGTTGTAGCAGGGCCTGCCGCAGTGTCGTCCAAATCTTCAAACTCATCAGTGTCACGCGATGAAGAATAAGAACTGGCCACCAGATCAGGAACTTTGACCCTCTTGAATTTCTTCGGAGGAGGTGCAGACCAGTCAAATTCTTCCTTGAGACCCATAGTCTTCAGTTCTTCAGCGCTATAGACATGAGTGAGGACAGCCCAGGTGCGGTTGAGGGTTTCATGAAGGTAGTAGTGGTTTTTCTTCACTGCATTATGTGTTGAGGTTAGGGGTGGGCGTTCGGTTCCCCCGAACCGAACGGTTCGGTGCTTCGGTGTTTCAGTTTTCTCGGTTCCTAGGAAACACCAACCGATCGGTCTCTGACAATAATGGAAACCGAACCTTCGGTGCACCGGTTGATCGGTTCGGCATTCGGTTTTGCACCGAATACACCGAACAGCTGGGGCCTGGCCGCCTGGGCACTACCGCGCTAGGCTGGTTTGAGCTGGCCGGATGGTATAGCTGCTAGTACCTTGTTTGTCTCAACACGTGTTATATTCTCAAACAATAGAAAAAGGTGACAGGAGGTGAGCGAGACCGCATGCAGTAGCAAACAACACCTAGGTTCACTATTAAAAAAGGGCATCTGGTACACGTGGACGAGAATTAGCGAGGTAATCATGGGACCAGCCGGCCAGCCTACGGCACTGTTTGCCACTCATCACATCAATGCGCCATCAATTCAATTGATTTTCATCTTGTTGGCTGGCAGCACAAAGTCAGAGCGTACGAACAGAAACTAATTTATGGAGTATGCGCGATTAGCTAGCAAAACTGTTTGAGTTAGCAGCGGCCTCGGTGCTTCGGTCAATTCGGTGCAGCGAGTGCGTAGACCGAAATCACCGAAGTATACTCGGTTTCTCATAATTATTAACCGAGCATAGTACCGAATAAATCGGTTTCGGTCAATTCGGCTTCGATTCAGGTTAATTCGGTTCGGTCATTCGGTTTTTGGGTTATATGCCCACCCCTAGTTGAGGTCATGTTGTGAAGAATTGCACCAAACTGACGCTTTACCCATTTGTGATTGCGATCAACCTTCTGATGAAGACTGAGGAGTAACTCACGGTCAGTCATCACCCTGGGTGCTGTGGCTTGAGGATTTTGCTTGGCTGAGGTATTTGCGGCAGTGTCATGTGTAGCAGAATCGTCATTGGTAGAGTAAGATGTAGCCAAGCGAAATTGACCATCCAATGGACGAACGCCTTCATCGATCACAGCAGCTGCCTTGCCTTTGTCATCAGATGATGAAACTGGCCGTTTGAGGACTTCAATGGGAGGCAAGTAGCTACCGTGGTTCAAAGTGTCAGCTTTGTAATTCAGTGAAGATCTTGCCCTTATGAATCTCATAATCCAAGGCGCATAGGGCTTCAGCTCAAATGGTGACATAGCAACATTAGCCAGAGTCCTCATGAAGAAATCATGGAAGTTGACGGGAACGCCATGAATGATGTTGAAAAGCATATTCTTCATGATGCCAACGACGTCTTCATCATTTGAGTCGTGGCCTTTGATAGGACTCATTGTCTTCGTCAGAATGCGATAGACAGTCCGAGGCACATAAAGCAATTCCTTGACGAGGAATTTGGTTCGAGGGGCCTGCCCAGGCTTCAAAGGCTTCATGAGCACTTGCATATAGTGATTTGACAGTTCAGGGTCATTGTAGATGCAACGTGCACTGTCATGGGGAGGATCAAGAGGAAGGACACGAAGCAATTCAGTTGCCGGTGCCTTGTAGTGAGTGTTTTCAGTCATCCAATCCAACACCCATGAATTGACATCTTCAGCGTCTCCAGTGATATGCAGTGTGGCGTAGAACTGAAGAATGAGTTCTTCATTCCAATCACAGATGTCATTGCAGAAATTGAGTAATCCTGCATCGTGAAGAACACTGAGGACTGGCTCGAAGCATGGCAGAGATTCCATATCCACATGAGGAATATGTTCATGATCGAAGATTTTGTCCTTGTCAAACAGCACTGAGGAATAGAAGTTGGCTTGACTTGCAGTCCAGAAACGCCTCTTCCTTATGCGAGCAGAGTCATATGGGTTCTAGTCAGTGAAGAACACATGCTCGGAAAAGAAGTCTTCAGCCTTGAACTTCTGTTTGCTTGAGAACGGATTCTTCGGCTTTGGCAGAAGGGTGTCAGTGATTTGCAGTACCACCTCAGGAATCGTGAGCTCAGATGCTTCAGGCTGAGGAATTTCTGGTTCCTCTTCTTGTGCAATCTGTGGATTAGTAGCAACAGGTTCTTCAGCACTAGCGGCTGGAATATCTTCATGAACAGAGGAAGTGGGATGAGTTTCTTCAGAGCCCATTTGAACAGTGGTTGCCGGGGATTGAGGAATCTTTAGAATAGGAGTGAAGAGAGGAGTATTGGGATGCTGACTTTCCCAGAAGTCATCGTTCATCACAGGTGTGGTGCATCCAATATCCACATCTTCATCTTCAATTTCCTAAACACCTGCCTCTTCAGCTGTGAACTGAGGCATAGGTGAGGAAATGACTGGCGGTGAGGGGATTGTGTCCACTTCAATTTCTTCATCAAACTGCTCTGACGAAGCAGCAGAATGATGTTCTTCATCAGATCCGCTTGGGATCTTGTAGTCTTCTCCAAAAGGAACAATTTCCTTTGATGACATGGAGGAAATTGGAACAACATCAATAGGATGTTCAAGTGAGCTGGTCATTGGCTTCATTTTCTTTGCAGCCGAAGAATTTGACGCAGCTGATGCCTTCCTTTTCTTCACTGCAGCTCGCTCTGCAGCCTTGGTCTTCTTTACTTCATAGGCAGAAGGAAGAATTGGAATTGGTGTAGGCGCGGGAGGAGCTGAGGAATTTGGTTGATTTTCTTCAGGCGCAACTGATGCAGTTGCCCTGGTCTCTTCAGTTTCTTCAGGTGCACCACTAGTGGATGCCCTGGCAATTTCTTCAGCGGCTGGAATGGAGTCATCAGCCCTGGAACTTACATTTTCATCAGCAGGCTGAAAGTCATCAGCGGTGCTGGCATGTTCTTCAGCAGGCTGAGCAGAGTCTGCAGCCTGAAGATTTTCTTGCCATCGGGCAGCATCATTTGTCATTTTCTTCGTCAGGTTGATGAATCGCACTTTGGCTCCTTGCCAATCAGCATAGTATGCATCGAAGTCTTTGCTGAGGGATTGGATTTCAGACTGAGCCTGGAGAAGTTCCTCAGGTGTCATTCTGACAACGTTTTTCTTCAGGAGCTTCTCCTTCCTGTATTGAGCCTTCTTGATCTCTCTTGCCTTCTCAAATTTCCATTTCTCTTGAGTGATGAGATGGGTCAGCATGTGACTTTGACCGGGAGTCAGAGGCAGATCAGGCATTGGAGTGTTTGGATCCTTGTGCGAGAGATCAATGTAATCGAGGATCTTCTTCGGATCCAAAAGCAGTGGCACAGATGTGCCTTTGGCTCTAGCGGCCTTCACTTGCCTGTCTCTGATGATTTCTGCAAGTTCATCATCAGAAGCTTCATCATCAGAGGGCACTTGGAATGCAACCTGTTTCTTCCTTGGACTTGGCCGAGGACCGCGTCCAGCTGTTGCTTTAGTCTTCAACAGAGTGGGGCCTGATGAGGACATTGGTGCAGCTGAGGAACTTGCTGAGACACCAGAAGCAATTGAGAAACCCGTAGTCCTTTGGCATGTAGCCAGATGCACAGGAGTTGAGGACTTTGGTGGAGCAGTAGTGGTCTGAGGAATTTGCCGTGAGGGCATAGCTGAGGAACTTGGCCGTGAGGGCGCTGTTGGTGAAGCACTTGGTTTGCGAGCGGGTTTCTTTGGCATTGATTTCCTCGGCTTGACCGAGGTCTCAGCAGCAGCAACAGCAGCAGAATCCTTATTGAATTTCCTCACTGCCTCCTTGGCTTGTCGTGCCAATTTTGCTTGGCGCCTAGCCCATTCTTCAGGAAAGTCCTCACCACTCTTGATGCTGGTGGGATCAGCTACTTGGCCAGGTGCCAATGGAGCTCTTGGGCATGGAGGATTGAGGGCGAATTTCTTCATGTACTTAGGATTAACATATCTGTACTCCCTCCATTCCCTTGCCCATCTCCGTTCAATCCTCTGAATGCGCACCTTGCGCTGATTTTTGTTCTCTTTGCCGAACTTGGCTTCATCAGGTGTGCAATAGTCCTTATATATATCATCAGGGATCTCGAAAGCAGTCATGACTTCAGGCTTCTTTCCTCCTTTCTGCGGTCTCTTTCCTTCAGCCATATTCTTCAGATGAGGAATTTGAACAATTGAACACTCTGAAGAAGTATGCAGTTTTTCTTCGAGGAACGCTGCAAATGAGTTAAGTTGATGAGAACCTAGTGATTCAGCAGCGGACATGAGTACCCGAGCTGAAGAACATGACGAACTAAGATGAACAGAGGTGAAGTTCGTCAAGTTAGATCTCCCACGCCCTAACTTGGCAGAGGGAGACAGCTACGACAGCGACAGAGTGAAGATTTCCGCAACCGGTGCGAGTACGACGGCGACGAGGTCGAGGCAGCGAAGCTCTTCCTCACCGGCGACGATGGAGTAGCGGCAGCGCTAGGGTTTGAGGAGCTCGAGCGAGAGACGGCGGCCGAGCGGAGTAAATGAAGTGAGGAAGGGGAGAGGGGTATTTATAGACACGGTAAAAACTGTTCGCCCGAAGATTTTGGGACGAATATGCCCCTACCCTTTCTCCTTCATGCGACATGTGTCACCCACGTACTGTGCAGATGAGATCGTGTAAGATCGTGGGTGAATATAATAATGCATCATGGGATGCGGAACGGTTTGAGCGGCAAAACCGAAAATCTGGATAAGATTTGTTTTAAAGTTTCGTTCGCAATTTCTTCAGCTGACAAGGACACAGTGAAGATTTTGAACGAGTTTCAAATAGAACGCACATGAAGAATTTGTGAATAGATTGGGTTGAGTATAGCATAGAGGGGGAAGGGTCCGATCACATTCACTTAGCAGAAAAAGCAACTTGAAGAAATAGCCATAAGTGAATGCTGTAGAGGACATAAACTCATATATATATAGCCAATGAAGAAAAACGACGGAAACAGTGAAGATTTTGCAAAGTTGAAGAATTTGAAAAACTGAAGGATTTCAAAAATGAGGAAAAACTCAAATTGAAGATTTTCAACTTTTTGTGGTGGCGTGACCCACCGTATAAGAATGATGATTTCAGACACCGCGTACAATTGTCGTAGGGTTCTGAGAATCAAATTTTTCATTAATTTCTTCACACTTAGAGTGTCATTCTTCATTGATTGAAGAAAAACGTTTCTTCATGTGTTGCACATCTAAATCATCAATTTTGCATAAGTGTTAGGATGTGTGTCCTTTTCAAAGAACATTCGAAGATTCTAAGATATTTAGCTCACACCACAACTTGCTAAATCTCTTCTCATCCAAGGGCTTAGTGAAGATATCAGCTAGCTGTTCTTCAGTCTTCACGTGCTCGATGGAGATGTCGCCCTTCAACACATGATCACGAAGAAAATGATGACGAATCTGTATGTGCTTTGTCTTCGAGTGCTGAACTGGGTTGTGAGCAATCTTGATGGCACTCTCATTGTCTGTAACGCCCTCGATGCGGCTATAGCTCCCACGTGTCGAGGCACGACTTAGAGGCATAACCGCATTGAAAGCAATGTCGCAAGTCAGGCAATCATTACAACATCCCATGTAATATATAATAAAAAGGGGGAGATAACATAGTTGGCTTACACTCGCCACGTCACATCAGAGTACATAAATAACAACCACCAAACAAACACTCATGGCCCGACTACGGCGCCAAAATAGAAAAGAACCCAACATGCGACAAGGTCCTGAATCGATAACCCCAACTAGGCACCACTACTGATCATCGGGAAAAGACACATAGTAACGCTGAGAGTCCTCGTCGAACTCCCACTTGAGCTCGTACTCGTCACCTGGAGCGAAATCACCTGGACCTGCATCTGGAGTTATAGTATCTGTGAGCCACAGGGACTCAGCAATCTCGTACCCTCGCGATCAAAACTATTTAAGCTCATAGGAATGGATAAGGCAAATATATGTGGAGCTGCAGCAAGCGACTAGCATATGTGGTGGCTAACTTATACGCAAAAGAGAGCGAGAAGAGAAGGCGAAGCACGAGCGAGAAGCTAAAGGAACAACCTGCGCAAGCATAACTCCAACACCGTGTTCACTTCCCGGACTCCGCCGAGAAGAGACCATCACGGTTACACACGCGGTTGGTGTATTTTAAATAAGGTCAACTTCGGGTTTTCTACAACCGGACGTTAACAAATTCCCATCTGCCCATAACCGCGGGCACGGCTTTCGAAAGTTCAATCCCTGCAGGGGAGTCCCAACTTAGCCCATGACAAGCTCTCACGGTCAACGAAGGAATAGACCTCCACCCGAGACATTCCGATCAGACTCGGTATCCCGGTACAACAAGACATTTCGACAGGGTAAAACTAAACCAGCAACACCGCCCGAATGTGCCGACAAATCCCGATAGGAGCTGTACATATCTCTTTCTCAGGGCACACTCAGATTGTCCTAGGTACGGGTAGGCCAGCCCAGAGTTGCCCCTGGTAGCCACCGGTAGCTGACAGGTGGACCAACACTCAGAGGAGCACTGGCCCGGGGGGGGTAAAATAATGATGACCCTTGAGTCTGTAGAACCCAAGGGAAAGAAAAGGCTAGGAGGCAAATGGTAAATCCAATGTTGGGCATTGCTGGAAGAGCTTTACTTAAGACGAACTGTCAAGGGGTTCCCATAATAGCCCAACCGTGTAAGGAACGCAAAATCCGGGAACATAACACCGATATGACGGAAACTAGGGCGGCAAGAGTGGAACAAAACACCAGACATAAGGCCGAGCCTTCCACCCTTTACCAAATATATAGATGCATTAAGATAACATAGCAATATAATGATATCCCAACAAGTAAATAAATGTTCCAACAAGGAACGGCTCCAATCTTCACCTGCAACTAACAACGCTATAAGAAGGGCTGAGCAAAGCGGTAACATAGCCAATCAACGGTTTGCTAGGACAATGGAGGGTTAGGGGATCACATGGCAATTGGGAGGCTGACAAGCAAAAGGTAGGCATCGTAGCAGTGGCAAAGCAAAAGAGCGAGCAAACTAGCATAGCAAAGATAGTAGTGATTTCGAGGGTATGATCATCTTGCCTGCACAGTTGTCAGAGTTGACTGGATCCTCACAAGCAAACTCAACGGGCTCCTCGGTAGCGAACTCGTCTCCCGGCTCTACCCAACAAGACAAACAAGCAACAAGGATACAATCAACCACGGGCAAGTCCAAGCAATACGATGAAATGACGATAGGCTATGCGGGATGCGATGCGGGATGCAAAATGCAAGATATGACAGGAAATGCATGAACCTGGCATCAACTTGGAAAACCAAGTGTGCCACTGGATAGAGGGGATGAAATCGCTTGAAAACGATATAAAGATCATAGGAATCGGAGCTACGGTTTGGAAATGGCAAGCGTTTTAAGATATGACACCGGTCTGCGATTTACAGCAAGTAGGCATCTAAATGCAACGAAATGAACATGCTACAGCCACCAAACATGAAAACAAAATATATGGCAGTGATGTACACAAGATGGTTGACAAAACACTAGCACTGAGCCCTAGGCAAATTCATCCATTAAGAGGTTCAAACAAGCATGGCTAAAACGCAAATGCAAAACAGATTTCAGACTTAGTGAATTTAACACTAGTCTGAAATTTCAGATCACGATGCTCTCTTCGGAGCAGCAAAACAACATGATAGAAAACCTGAACATGACAGGTAAGAACATGGCATGGAGCTACTCAACAAGCTTAATAAAACACCCAAAGTGACCTGGGGCCAAAAGGGTTCACAAAATACTCTACCGAGCTTACGAACATCGCTCGAACACAATCAGTTTTCAGACTTAGTGAAAACTGAGACATGCTGAAATTTAACTCACGAAGGCATATAAACGAGCTCGATGCACTCACTACGGTGCAAGTCATGGCAAGGAAAGCAT
>NC_057807.1:224000013-224008958 GCF_018294505.1 Triticum aestivum | reverse complement strand
TTTTTTTTAGGGTTTCGGGGAGAGGGAGAGATCCGAAAACGGAGGGGTGTATATATAGGCATAGAGGGAGCTAGGAGAGTCCAAATGAGGTGCGGTTTTCGCCCACACGATCGTGATCGAACGCTCTAGGACATGGAGCAGAGTTTGGTGGGTTTTGGGCCAAAATTTGGGGGGTGTTGGGCTGCAACACACACGAGGCCTTTTCGGTCCCTCGGTTAACCGTTGGAGTATCAAACGAAGTCCAAATGATACGAAACTTGACAGGCGGTCTACCGGTAGTAAACCAAGGCCGCTTGGCAAGTCTCGGACCAATCCGGAGATGTTTAAACCCCACACACGAAAGAAGACTAGAAATGACCACCGGAGGAGAACGAAGCGCCGGAATGCAAAACGGACAACGGGGAAAATGCTCGAATGCATGAGACGAACATGGTATGAGATACATGAAAACGAAAACAACACACGGAGACAAGGACCCGAACCCGAGAAATAAATATAACTTAGCGCCGGAGACGGCAAGAGTTGGAGTACAAAAGGGGAAAGTTACCTCTGGGGCGTTACATTGTCGCAGAGGAGAGGCACATTCTTCACGTTGACGCCATAGTCCTTGAGGGTTTGCTTCATCCAAAGCAGTTGAGCACAGCAAGAGCCAGCAGGAATGTATTCAGCTTCAGCAGTAGATAGTGATACACAGTTCTATTTCTTCGAGGATCAACAGACCAAAGATCGTCCGAGGAAATGACAAGTGCCAGATGTTGACTTGTGGTCCACACGATCACCAGCATAGTCAGAGTCAGAATATCCAGTGAGATCAAAAGCAGAGCCCTTGGGGTACCATAATCCTAGTGTTGGTGTGTGAGCTAGATATCGAAGAATATGCTTCACAGCCTTATGGTGTGATTCCTTCGGTGCAGCTTGAAATCGGGCTCACATGCAAACACTAAGCATTATATCTGGCCTAGATGCACATAAGTACAATAAAGAACCAATCATGGAGCGGTATACCTTGTGATCGAAGTCAATACCATTTTCATCAGTGCATAGATGGCCATTTGTGGGCATAGGAATTTTGACGCCTTTGCAATCTTGCATGCCAAATTTCCTCAGTACATCTTTGAGGTATTTCTCCTGAGATATGAATATGCCATTGCGCCGCTGACGAATTTGAAGACCTAAGAAGAATTTTAACTCTCCCATCATAGACATTTGATATTCTTCACTCATCATATAGGAAAATTCATCACTATAACGTTGGTCAGTACAGCCAAAGATAATATCATCAACATATATTTGGCACACAAACAGTTCACCATCATAAGATTTAGTAAAGAGAGTAGGGTCGAGTGAACCGGGTGTGAAGCCATTCTTCACGAAGAATTCCTTCAATGTATCATACC
The DNA here is from genome assembly GCF_018294505.1 of Triticum aestivum. Classification (NCBI taxonomy): domain Eukaryota; kingdom Viridiplantae; phylum Streptophyta; class Magnoliopsida; order Poales; family Poaceae; genus Triticum; species Triticum aestivum. The sequence continues at coordinate 224,007,561 of NC_057807.1, read as the reverse complement.
ATGCCCGAGGGGCTTGCTTGAGGCCATAGAGGGCCTTATTGAGTCTGAAGACTTTGTCAGGATTCTTTGGATCTTCAAAACCTGGGGGTTGAGCAACATATACTTCTTCCTCAAGCTTACCATTGAGGAATGCACTTTTCACATCCATTTGATATAAGATGATATCATGATGGTTAGCATAAGCAAGTAATATGCGAATGGCCTCAAGTCTAGCAACAGGTGCAAAAGTTTCATCGAAATCAATTCCTTCAACCTGTGTGTAGCCTTGAGCTACTAGTCATGCCTTATTCCTCACCACAAGGCCATTTTCATCTTGCTTGTTGTGGTAGATCCATTTTGTGCCAATGATATTATGCTTGCGAGGATCTGGGCGATTGACCAGTTCCCAGACATTGTTAAGCTCGAACTGATGTAATTCTTCTTGCATAGCCTGAATCCACTCCGGCTCCTGAAATGCTTCATCTACCTTAGTGGGCTCTGTGATAGAGACAAAAGCATAGTGCCCACAAAAGTTAGATAAATGTGAAGCTTTTGAGCGTGTGAGAGGACCTGGTGCGCTAATGTCATCGATGATCTTCTCCACTTGCACTTCTTTTGCAACGCGAGGATGAGCTGGTTGTCGCTGAGGAATTTGATCAGCATTTTCTTCAGCACCATTTTCCTCATCATGTTCTTCAGGTGCATCAGCTCGACGTTCTTCATGAACTGGAATGAATTCTTCAGCAGATTCTTCAGTAGGAATGACATCCTCAGTTGCCTTGAGCTTGACAGCATCCTCAGGTGCTGGTTCATCTAACACATAAGGTAGGTGCTCTCTTTGCGAGCCATTAGTTTCATCAAAATGCACATCTACAGTGTCAACAATCTTGTGAAGAACAATGTTGAAGACTCTGTAGGTGTGCGAGTCCTTTCCGTAACCAAGCATAAAACCTTCATGTGCTTTCGGTGCAAATTTAGAGTTGTGGTGAGGATCTCTAATCCAACATTTAGCACCGAAGACTTTGAAATAACTCACATTGGGTTTCTTGTCGGTGAGGAGTTCATAGGCCGTCTTCTTGAAGAATTTGTGAAGATATACTCTGTTGATGATGTGGCACGCAGTATCAATTGCATCAATCCAAAAACGCTGAGGCGTTTTGTATTCATCAAGCATAGTGCGAGCCATCTCAACAAGAGTTCTGTTCTTGCGCTCCACGACGCCATTCTGCTGAGGAGTATAGGGAGCAGATAACTCATGAGTAATACCAAGTTCATCAAGATAGGCATCAAGACCGGAATTCTTGAACTCAGTTCCATTGTCACTTCTGATGTGCTTGATCTTCACACCAAAGTTGGTTGAAGCCCTCGAGGAAAATCGTTTGAAGACTTCTTGCACTTCATGTTTGTAAGTAACAATGTGTACCCATGTATATCGAGAATAATCATCAACAATGACAAAACCATATAGAGATGCATCATTAGTGACTGCTAAGTAATGATTAGGTCCGAAGAGGTCCATGTGAAGCAATTTGAATGGACGGGTAGTGGTCGTGATAGTCTTCGCTGGATGCTTGGCCTTGGTCATTTTTCCAGCTTCACAGGCTCCGCATAAGTGATCCTTGAGGAATTTGACATTCTCAATGCCAATGACATGCTTCTTCTTCGCAAGCATGTGCAAATTCCTCATGCATGCATGACCAAGTCGTCGATGCCATAGCCAGCCTTCTGAAGCTTTTGCAAGTAGGCACACGGCTGGTTGTGGACCTGTAGAGAAATCAGCAATATACAAATCTCCTCTCCTAAAGCCTTCGAAGACTTTGGAATTGTCAGCTTCCATAATCACAACACAGCGATACTTGCCAAAGACAACAACCATATCAAGATCACAAAGCATTGAGACTGACATGAGGTTGTATCCTAAGGACTCAACAAGCATGACTTTGTCCATGTGTTTATCCTTAGAGATTGCAACCTTACCAAGACCCAATACCTGACTTTTGCCTTTGTCAGCAAAGATGATATGCTTCAGAGGTGACGGTGATAAGGGAGCATCCATCAATAAATTCTTGTCACCAGTCATGTGATTCGTACATCCACTATCGAGGACCCATTCAGTAGTTTTGGGTTGATCATCCTGCAGATGAATTAGTGTAGCTTACAATCTCATATGCTTCATCAGTGAAGAATATGATATCAATTTCATCAGATGAATTTCATCAAGCAGTAAACAGATATAGCAGTATGCGGACGTGTGAAATGAAAGTTCATTTCATCATGATTCGTCTGCGTCCTTTCAGGCAGTTTCGTCAGGTCCCCAGCAAATTCTTCAGACGTTAAAGCACGTCTGGAGACCTGACCCTGCAGAAGAGATTAGTTCTTTTTCTCACCACCCACATCTGAAGGGGTGGAAAAGAGTTCATCACTCTGCGAGCACCATATGAGAATGGTGGCAAAGATGCCAAACCATTTCGTTTCACATAAGAGGGGTTAGGGTAAGCATATGAATAAGCAGAGAAATTCTTCGAGGACTTATGAACATAATGGTTTGAAGAATAATGCACATATTCATAGCCCTTAGCTCTACCCTGCGAGACAGAGTTGTTAGCATGATGATAATCATATGAGGACTTTGATCCTTTTGAGGAACTTGATCCATGTGAGGAATTTGGTCCGTATGAGGACTTGGATCCATATGAAGAGTTTGGTCCATATGAAGAATTCGTTCTGGGGTTCCTGTTCTTCACGGGTGGTGTCATGAGGACATTCACCTGAAGACTTTCAACATAACTTTTTGGAACCCAGATTTTCTTCATAGGGGAACCGTTCCTGCAGTTAGTGCCAACATATCTAGCAAATACTTCACCATTCTGATTTTTGAACAGTTTATAGTTGGAGTCAAATGACTCATCAGAAGAATGAGGAGATTCACATGTAAAGCCAGATAAGTTAGATGGATCAACTGGAGGTCCCTTTGCAGCAACCCATGAGGTTTTGGGGTACTGCTCAGGCTTCCAATATGTTCCATCAACATTGAGTTTCCTCTCAAAGGCAATACCCTCTTTCCTAGGGTTTCTGTTGAGGATCTGCTTTTTAAGCACATCACAAAGTGTCTGATGCCCTTTGAGGCTTTTGTACATTCCTGTCATGTACAATTCCTTCAGCCTTGCATTGTCAGTGATACTAGCAATGTCCTCGGATGAGGAATTAGTGATAGCAGGGGCAGATGAAGAATTTGTAACAGTTGAAGCATTTGAACATTCAGGTGAAGAGCAGATTCACGTTCAATGCACTTTAAGCATGGAGGAACAAATTCTTCCTGAGAAGCGCTGATTTGTTGAGCTAGTAATGAATCACGCTCCTTCTGAAGATCTTCATAACACACTCTTAGCTTTTCAAGATCTTCCTTTCTTTGAAGAGATTCAGAAGAAAGCTTCTCGTGATCTTGCTTTTCTTGAAGAAATTCATAAGAAAGTTTCTCATGATCAGATAAGAGAGTGTTATGATGACTTTGAAGGTTATCAAACCTAGACTGAAGTCTCCGAAGATTTTCAGTCAGGGCTTTAGTGCGATCCATTTCTTCACCCAACATATCATCACTTTTGTCTAGCATGTTTTGAACCTTTTCAAAAGCCCGTTGTTGTTTTACAGCAATCTTAGCAAGTTTAGAGTAGCTGGGCTTGAGATCCTCATCAGATTCATTTTCACTAGATTCAGAGGAGTTGTATTTGAGTACCTTAGCACCTTTCGCCATGAAGCAATAGGTGGGAGCGTAGCCATCATTATCTTCATCAGGCTTGTTGGTGGGGTCAGTTTCTTCAGTGTTGAAGATGGACTTGCTGACGAAAGCAGTAGCGACGGCCAGACTCGCCACACCAGATTCAGATTCTTCAGACGCCTCCTCTTCATCATTTTCCTCAGATTCAGCTTCAGAGTCCATTTCCTTGCCAATGAATGCCCGAGCCTTCTTGGAGCTGCTCTTCTTGTGAGATGAAGACTTCAAGGATTTTGATGACGAAGATTTTGACGATTTCTTCTTCTTCTTTGCATCATCAGAACTGTAATCCTTGTATTTCTTCTTCTTCATTTCCTTTTCCCACTGAGAACAATCTTGAATATAGTGACCAGGTTTCTTGCATTTGTGGCACAGCCTTCTCTTATAGTCACTGGATGAGGAATCACTGCTTCTTGAGGATTTTCCAAAGCGACCACGTCTTGAGAACTTCTGGAATTTCTTCACGAGCAGTGCTAGCTCCTGGCTTAATTCTTCAGGATCACCAAGGCTACTACCAGAATCCTCACATTCAGAGTCAGACACAGCCTTGGCCTTCAGGGCACGTGGTTTGCCATAATTTGAACCATAGAGATCTCTCTTTTCGGCAAGCTGGAACTCGTGAGTATTTAGCCTTTCGAGGATATCAGCAGGATCAAGAGACTTGTAGTCAGCACGTTCTTGTATCATCAGTCCCAGAGTATCAAATGAGGAATCAAGCGATCTCAACAGTTTCTTCACCACCTCATGATCAGTGATGTCAGTGGCACCGAGGGCTTGAAACTCATTTGAGATGTCAGTGAGGCGATCAAAGGTTTGTTGGACATTTTCATTGTCGAGTCTTTTGAAGCGGTTGAAGAGATTCCGAAGAACATCAACTCGAGAGTCACGCTGAGTTGAGACTCCTTCATTTACTTTGGACAGCCTATCCCAGATAAGCTTAGCAGTTTCCAAAGCACTCACTCTTCCATACTGTCCTTTGCTCAGATGGCCACATATGATATTCTTCGCTTGAGAATCGAGTTGCTTGAATCTCTTCACATTGGTAGCGTTCAGTGAGGGTGAGACAGAGGGAACACCATTTTCCACAACATACCAGAGATCATTATCAATTGCCTCAAGATGCATTCGCATCTTGTTCTTCCAGTAGGGGTTATCCGTCCCATCAAAGGTAGGACACCCAGCCAAGACCTTGATCATACCTGCGGTCGACATAATTAAAACTCCAGGCGGTTAAACCAAAATCACACAAAACAAGGGAGTACCTTGCTCTGATACCAATTGAAAGTGCATTATATCGACTAGAGGGGGGGTGAATAGGCGATTTTTATGAATTCTTCACTAAGGAATTTGCTGGTGAGGAAATTCCTTAGCGAAGAACTACTTGCAGCGGAATAAGTACTCAGAAGTAAGCATAACAGAATACAAGAATGGTCATCATGATGAAATGAAGACTAGCACAGAGTACAGGAAGCGTAATCACAGGATAACACAAGATGAAGACAAACAGACTGAAAAAATTGAACTGAGGAAATTGAGAAAGTCTTCAGTCAAAGTCTTCAAACACATATATGAACAAACATTCAACACAGTAATGAGGAAATGAAAGGGTTGAGGAAATAGAACCAGTAGGTTGGTGAAGACAATGATTTGGTAAACCAGTTCCAACTCCTGTCTTAGTTGTACGTCTGGTTGGAGGGGCTGAGTATTTAAACTCGAGGACACGCAGTCTCGGACACCCAGTCACTGAGCCGCAACTCAGGACACCCAGTCCTCACCGTATTCTCCTTGAACTAAGACCATGCAGGCCTCGTCCAATCACTCGTGGTAAGTCTTCAGGTGACTTCCAAACCTTCACAGACTTGGTCACTCGGTGATCCACAATTCCTCTTGGATGCTCTAGACCTTGACGCCTAACCGTCTGGAAGAAGCACATTCTTCAAAGGTAACAAGCGTCGGATCCACGCAGGGTCAATTTCTTCAGTGATGCTCAATCACTTTGGGTTTGTGGGGGTTTGGTTTTGAATTTTCCTCACTTGATGATTTTCGCTCAAAGTCCTCGGAGGATGGGTTGCTCTCAAATGACAAGTGTCAAGTTCTCTCGGAGCAGCCAACCAACTAGTGGTTGTAGGGGGCGGCTATTTATAGCCTAGGGAGCAGCCCGGCATGATAAGACATAAATGCCCTTCAATGATATGACCGTTAGGTGGATAAGATATTTTGGGACAGCCGGCGCGCAGCACAGCAATGGTCGGAAATTTGACTCTCAAATTCTTCAGGGCTATCATGTTCCTCACTGTGTAGGCAATTCGCACTGGCGAATTCATAACTCCTTAGTCAGAGCAATGTCCTCAGTGACCAGAAGAACTGCGTCTCTGTCACTGAAGAAATTGACTGAACTGTATGAGATTTCCAATGGCTTCACTCGAAGGGATTGGTAGGTGTAGGATTTTGAGTTGAGCATCACATGGAAATTTTTCCTTAGTATTTCCTCGACCCCCTTTAACAGTACGGTGTTTCCTATGACTCAAGAAAGAGAAAATGAAACTACGAAAACAAAAGTCTTCACGCTTCATGTTCCTCAAATGAATACCAAGTCTTCAAGGTCACACCAATTTCTTCACTTTCAAAGTCTTAAGAAAGTCTTCAGAATATCAAAGTCTTCAGTCAAAGAACTTCATTTTTAGGGGTCGACTTTCTCTGTAAATATCAAACTCCTCATAGACTCATAGACCTGTGTACACTCACAAACGCATCAGCCCCTTAACCTATAAGTCTTCAATACACCAAAATCACTAAGGGGCACTAGATGCACTTTTAGGATCGTCTAGCAGACTCAGTGTATGAGTATCACGTAGTGGTTACTCTTGGCACCAGTTCCGATTCCAGCACTTACACTCGTACCTCTCAGAGCGGTTACGCTTCTACCGCTTCTCAGGCTATCTAGTTTGCTGCATTCGAGGTCATTGTCGAGCTTCGTTACAACGAGGTCCGGATGCAGAACCACCCAGGTTTCTACTACTATCCTTCTCTGCACGACAATGGTCGTATCCGTTTCCCTATCATTGATCTGGAGTCTGATAGTGTTGTGTAACGCCCCAGATTCGATGCGCCAGGTGTCTGCTAGTTATTCGCCGTTGTTGCCATGTCATTTGCTTGCGTGTTGCATTTTATCATGTCATCATGTGCATCTCATTTTGCATACGTGTTTGTCTCATGCATCCGAGCATTTTTCCCGTTGTCCATTTTGCAATCTGGCACTCCTATGTCCTCCGGCGTCCCCCTTTTTCTCTCTTGTTGTGAGTGGGTGTTAAACTTTCTCGGAATGGCCCGAGGTTGCCAAGTGGCCTTGATATAGCACCGGTAGACCGCCTGTCAAGTTTCGTGCCATTTGGAGGTCGTTTGATACTCCAACGGTTAACCGGGTAACCGTAAAAGCCTCTTTTGTGTGCAGCTCAACACCCCCTTCAACGTGGCCCAAAACCCATTTAACTCCCCTCCATGCTCTCAGTCGTTCAATCATGATCGTGTGGGTGAAAACCGTGCTCCATTTGGAGTCTCCTAGCTCCCTCTACCTATATATATGTGACCCTCCCCGAATTTTCGCGCAGTCCAAACCCTAGCCAAACTCCTCCCGCCGCCGGACATGTCCAATCCCACGGGACACGTGCAGTCTCCACCTCACCCCGGCGAATCAGCCGCCGCCACGTCATCGCGGCGCCGCTCCCGGCCAGTGGCGTCGCGCCACCTGTCCCTCCGTCGTCCCGCGACCGCGCCGGCCCGCGGAGCCCATCCGGGGC
>NC_057807.1:223995593-223999674 GCF_018294505.1 Triticum aestivum | reverse complement strand
GAAGCCCTCGTCGGCGCCGCCGCTCGCCCCCGCGCCTTCCCCGCCGTCGCCCGCGGCCTCCAGCTCCGGCCGCCGCACCTCCCGTCTACAGCGAGCCCGGCCCGCCTCGATCCGCGTGCCTCAGATCCAGATCCAAAAACCGTAAGGTTGACCTCCAAAATTCCACCAAGTCTCGAATATTTTGCATTCTATTGCCATGTTCAACATGCTATAACTCTGTCATCGCTGCTCCGTTTCGTGCGTGTAATATGTCAAATTGTTCGTCTCAACGAGTACTTCATTTCATTCCTTCGCATCATTTTCGTTTGAGCTCATCTTGATGCCCGAAATGCTGTTGGAAGAGTGCATGTTGATGTTAATCTGCTGGAACTATTATAACATGCTCATTTGTCATTTTTGCCATGTTTGATGTGTGCATCCTATGAGGTTGATGTCTACATGTGTTTTGATCTATGCCATGCCATATTTCCAGGGGTGCCATCCATGTATTTTTGTGAGTTGTGTACTGAGTGCATCAAGCTTGTTAAGTAGGGTACTTGCTGTTGCTGTTTTCCTGACTGATTCTGTTATATTTTGTTGCTATGTTAACCTGCTGCTACAAGTCATTTCGTGCATTATTCTGGAGATGTTCACTAAGGATGTTTTGTTATACATGTCTTGCACTATCCATTCATGCCCCTGTTTGCATTTATAGCCTGCTGTATCATGTTGTTATCTTGCTCCAAAGTTTGCTAAATAATGTTGCTGTCAACCTGTTAACATGAAGTTCAGTTTTGGCCATGTGCTTTTCTAGTGATCCATGCATCCTATGAACTTGCTCTTGCGATGCTTAGCTTCATAAACATGTATTCTTACTGTTGGTTGCCTTTCCATGTCATGTATTGCTCTGTGGTGAGTGGTTCAAGCTCACCAACATGCCTACTTATTGCTGTTCCTGCCATGTAAGAATCTGTCATATAACTTGCCATGTTTACATGGGTGCCATCATATTTTCTGTGACCTTTTGGCTCATGGTCAGTAAGGGACTTTTGTTATATGCAATTAGTAGATTCATGCCATGCCTTTGTTTTCCATGATAAGTTCCTGTAACATGTTGTTTGATAGCTCTAAACATTGCAACCTGATGTTATTTCTGCTAAGCCTGAAACTGTTATTATTTGCAATCTTTCTATGTCATTTTGAGCATGTTCTAGTAGTTTCTGGAGATAGTTCAGTGTTCATGTTTTGTCATGCTTTACCTGTACTTCATGCCCATGTCTTTTGTTATTACGTTGAGATGCTGTAGCATATTGTTTTGATGCTTGCAAGATGACTAGTTGCTGTTATGGACAGATTGTTGTTATGCTTTGTATAGAGTGTATGTGTTGAACCGTTGCTCCGTTTTGAGTGTGCTCTATATGAAACTTGCTTGATTTTCCATGCTGTTTCATATTACCATGTTGCAACCTTGTTTTGAGGTGTTTGCTTGATGTTTGTATGCATTTTGCATCAATGCCATGTTTAACTTGTTTTGCTCATATCTTCTAGGCCGTAGCTCCGAACTAAATGAACTTTATATGTAACTTGGCTAGAATCTCATGTAGATCATCTTGGTGCATCTTAACTTGCTGTTAAACAACTTCAACTTAATGTTTATTCAGTTCTGGACCAACTTCTAAATTTGCATATGAGGACTTACCGAAATTGTTATATGTTGTTTCCGGCCTCATTTAAACTTGCCTTGATGTGTTGTTCTTGTTTGCATCGTCTCTTGCCTTGAGTAGCTTCATGTAGCTTTGTCATGCATCATGCTTGTTGTGCATCATGCCTTGTCATGTGTGGTTTGTTTACCATGTTGTGTGCTTCTTCTCGATAGTTCCTGTTTCGTTGCGATCGTGAGGATTCGTTCGTCTACGCTTGGTTCATCTTCGTGGCTTCGTCTTCTTCATGGACTCGTTCTTCTTCCTTGCGGGATTTCAGGCAAGATGACCGCTACCCTAGATCTCACTACTATCATTGCTATGCTAGTTGCTTCGTTCTATCGCTATGCTGCGCTTCCTATAACTTGTTCTTCAAGCCTCCCCAAATTGCCATGAACCTCTAACCTTTGACACCCTTCCTAGCAAACCGTTGTTTGGCTATGTTACCGCTTTGCTCAGCCCCTCTTATAGCGTTGTTAGTTGCAGGTGAAGTTGAAAATTGCTCCATGATGGACAGGATTATGTTGGGATATCACAATATCTCTTATATTATTAATGCATCTATATATTTGGTAAAGGGTGGAAGGCTCGGCCTTATGCCTGGTGTTTTGTTCCACTCTTGCCGCCCTAGTTTCCGTCATACCGGTGTTATCTTCCCAGATTTTGCGTTCCTAACGCGGTCGGGTGATTTATGGGACCCCCTTTGACAGTTTGCTTTCAATAAAACTCCTCCAGCAAGGCCCAACCTTGGTTTTACCATTTGCTTCACCACCACCTACTTTTCCCTTGGGAGTCGCTCTCTCGAGGGTCATCTTTATTCAGCCCCCCCGGGCCAATGCTTGTCTAAGTGTTGGTCTGGACTAGAGCCCTTTGCAGCGCCCCTTGGGGAAACTTGAGGTCTGGTTTTAGTTGTACGGATTGCTCATCCGGTGTTGCCCTGAGAACGAGATATGTGCAGCTCCTATCGGGATGTCGGCGCATCGGGCGGTCTTGCTGGTCTTATTTTACCATTGTCGAAATGTCTTGTAAACCGGGATTCCGAGACTGATCGGGTCTTCCTGGGAGAAGGAATATCCTTCGTTGATCGCAAGAGCTTATCATGGGATAAGTTGGGACACCCCTCCAGGGTATAAACTTTCGAGAGCCGTGCCCGCGGTTATGTGGCAGATGGGAATTTGTTAATGTCCGGTTGTAGATAACTTGACACCAGATCCAAATTAAAATGCATCAACCATGTGTGTAGCCGTGATGGTCTCTTCTCGGCGGAGTCCGGGAAGTGAACACGGTTTCTGTGTTATGTTTGACGTAAGTAGGAGTTTAGGATCACTTCTTGATCATTGCTAGCTTCACGACCGTTCCTTTGCTTCTCTTCTCGCTCTCATTTGCGTATGTTAGCCACCATACTTGCTTAGCCGCTGCTGCAACCTCACCATTTTAGCCCTTCCTTACCCATTAAGCTTTGCTAGTCTTGATACCCATGGTAATGGGATTGCTGAGTCCTCGTGGCTCACAGATTACTACAACAACAGTTGCAGGTACAGGTTATGCGATGATCGTGACGCGAGAGCGATGTTTGCTTGTTTGGAGTTCTTCTTCTGCTTCTTCTTCGATCAGGGGATAGGTTCCAGGTCGGCAGCCTGGGCTAGCAGGGTGGATGTCTTTTGAGTTTCTGTTTGTGTTTCATCCGTAGTCGGATGTTGATCTTTTGTATGATGTTGTATTCATGTGGCATTGTATGCCCTTTTGTATGTATCCCCATCTATTATGTAATGTTGATGTAATGATATCCACCTTGCAAAAGCGTTTCAATATGCGGGTCTATCCTTGGTGGGACCTTCGAGTTCCTTTTGGATAGGGTCGCATATTGGGCGTGACAAGTTGGTATCAGAGCCTCGACCGAACCTAGGAGCCCCCCCTTGATTGATCGTGTAGTTTGGCCGTTGTTGAGTCTAGAAGAAAACTGTTTTTGGAGTCTAGTTATATCGGAGAGTAGGAATTCTTTTTACTCCTCAGCCCCTCCGTCGCTCTGGTGAGGAATCTTGACGTAGGTGTTTTGAACTACTCCTCTTCCCATTCAATTTTTCTTTAGGATCACGTGGTTAGTTTTTCGTTTGTTGGTTCTCAGCTCTTTTTATCCGGTGCATTTCTCGTCAAGTTGACTCGAGCCTCTTCATCGTTGTCAAGTTCAAACCTCAGTTGTTTTCTTTTCCCACCCACCCACCCTTTTTCTTCTCGGAGCCGGAGTCCGTAATCGAGTATCCATCCTACTCGTGCGAAGTCTTTGTTTTCTTTCCTCAATGATTTCAACTGGTGTTTTCTCTTCAAGATATTCGTCGGTTCCCCCTTCCAAGCTGTCTTTGTTTTTCCCGCCCTCCCACCCTCTTCTTCCCGGAGTTTGAGTC